>NC_039483.1:15893021-16178000 GCF_003590095.1 Trichoplusia ni
AAGCAGAAAAGTTAACACCAAATTCTGACGCTGCTTTACCTATCGTTCGTTTATTGCGCGTGTTGCGCGGGCAGCTCCGACTGATTCGCAACTTCGAGTTGTCGAGCGCTGTAGGTGATTATCGCATGTGTATAGGGTGACGGAGACCTTTTTCCCAAGTTTTTATACACTCACTTTCCTGTTTATATGTTTTTCGCTCCGGTTGGATTTTTGTATCTCAATTTTGAGGCACTTTCCGATAAGGTAGCAGGCTGAAATTTTCAGGATAGCTTCAAACCCGATGACAATGCAATTTACAACTATAAAAACGGCTGGACCAATTTTTTGTGTGTTTTTTACAAAAACGTGAGTTTTCGATTTTTTAATCTATTTATCATTAATATCTACGATAAAAATTGTACGTGTGTCCCTAGCGTTTCGCGTCCCTGCTGAGCGTATGGCGCGCGGCAGGTCGCGCTCACGCCCGCGCCGGGGACGGCGGCGCGGCGGCGCGCGCGCACGAGGCGGCCGCGCGCGCCGCGCCGCACGACACGCGCGCCCTCGCCCGCCTCGTCAAGCTGCTGGCGCAGCGGGACCCGCCGCGCGCCCTGCTGCTGGCGCAGGGCCTGCCGCCCTTACACCAGCTGGAGGTAAGCACATGGGCGCGGGGTCGACGACTGCGTAGGACATCCATTTGTGTGATCTATGAATGCTTATTCTAACAGGTCTGGAAGCCTTCATGCACGTGACTTGAACGTTTGTAAAATCCACGCGACACCAGAACTGAATTTCTTATATTGTCACTTATGTAGGAAAACAATCAGATTTACCACTTCTGACCACCTGTTCTTTGTCATTTCGCAACAACACGTAATTTTTTTTGTTTGTTAATTACAGACCAAGATCGACATAGACGCATTAGAATCATCAAAATGGATGATGGGTGCCAAAGTTGTGAAGAAAACCGTACAGAGCAAACAAGAACAATCACCTGGGTAAGCCATATCTTCATACCAGCAAAGTAATACTTAAAAACTTAAAAAAATATATATTTCGGTAGTTTATGACATAAGAGATATAAACTAACATACACATACAATATTCACAGCACGCCTGGTTCGGAACTCCTTATGAAGCGCAAGCAGAAACGCAAGCGCAAGACCAAGCTGCCGCCCAACGCCGACCTGTCGAGACCCCCGGACCCAGAGAGGTAAAGTTATAAAAAATATCTACATTGTCAAAATGTAGCAAGACAAAATGAATCTTATTGCGTCGGTATAAGGTGCATTAGCATGTTATGCTTATGAAACCTTTCAATGTCTACATATAAACTAGCAAGCAAAAATGAATCTGATTTAATCAAAAAAATTAAGACAAAATTCTTTTGAAAAGTGAAGTAGGAACAAGGTGTGCAAAAATAAAGCCTATTGCGTTGTTCAAAATCAATCAATTAATTTTATGCGAAATGATGTCAAGGCTAATTATAGTAATTATATGTAATGTACAATTACATCGTAAGAGAAAATACGCAAATAAAAGCGTGGTAAAAAATAATACAGTACGAAATATATCGTTACGCAGATGGTTGCCGAAGTACGAGCGTACCGCGTACCGCAAGCGGCGCGGAGTGCGGCGTGACGTCATCAAGGGCAGCCAGGGAATGTCCACTAACGCCACCGACCAGTAGTGAGTATACAAGATGTTTACAAGGTAGACATATGAGAATAAGCTACCAAAATAGAGGAGGTTAAAAAATATTAGGCAAACTTACAAAAACAAAAATACTTGTAGAAGAATATATTTATGTTTCTGATATAATTTATCAATTTATCTTTAATAAATAATTATTTGGTACCTGCAAATACTGAGACCCAATTAAATACAGTACATCTATCGATACGCTTACGAATTAATCTAATCTGTAAAGAATGTAAACTGCGACTGAAAACATTCGCAATTTGAAATTCAGCCAGCATCTGTCGTTTACACAAATAACATAGCAACAACTTTTCCAATTATTTCACCGTGTCTGTCTTTCGCGTCTTTAGCGACATGAGCAAGCAGCAAGCCACGCCCACAACCGCGGCGGCTGCCAAGAGCCCACGCGTGGAGAAACAGACCGAGAGCGCGTGGCAACGCAAGCAACAGCAGAAGAAGAAGGGCAAGAACCGCAAGTGGTAGATAACAGCAATACACGTTTCATATGGCATCGTTGTGGTGTTTCATTCCTAACCTAACTCTTGTCACGTGGGTTCATAATGATCATATAACTGAGTGCTGTTTTGTTTTGTGATTTTGTGCAATCATAATTGGGGTACTTAATATATATTCTCGGCTTTACTTTACATTCTTTTACACCTCTATTTATGTCATTTTAAAACGTCTCGTAGTTCAAAATAATGGCATGAGGCCCGCATGAGGGGGAGGGGAGATATATTATTACTGGGTATGTGAAAGAGAAAATCACTAAACAAACAATACAAAAATCACGAAATAAAATATCATATTATTAATCCGTAAAGCTAGAATTGTGGTGGAAGTCATTTTGTGTTTTAATTCATGAATCATTCTCACTTTTTTACCAGCTCACTAACACTACATGTCTTCTTGTGTAAGTAGGTGATGGTGTTAAACGCAAGCAGCACCTCTACACCGCTACATCACAAAAAATAACTGCCTTTACTCATTCTTAACCAACAACCAGCCTCTCTTTAACCAACGTCAGTTCTCTAAGCGCGACTGGTCGATTCACTCTGATTGTATAGAATCGATAAGTCAAGTGATATGTCGCAAAACCATGCCATTCCATTAATAAGCGATTCCATAGTTATTGCTGGTAATAAAACTTGGTAGGTGTGCAGGGCCCCAATTCCGTCCAATTATATTAAATTTGACACCATTTGTGTTCTCCTAATTATTTTGCTACAATAATTGGAAATTCATTGTATTCACCGTGAATGTTCTACCCCTTACTGGCTCTTCAGTTATTGTATAAACTAAATTCTTAAGAGAATACAAATAGTGTCATGATAAGTAGTGGAATTGGGGCCCTGTGCCTACTTATATTCAAGTTGTGTGTATTGTGTGAGTGTGACAGCGCACTCCTCCACGTACAGCGGCGTCTAATTTCCACAACTGCAATAACTTAATGGCCTGGTGGTAGGTCCAAAGGTATACATTAACTACACAAGCTTTTTCCCATGTTTAACTGCCGTCCTTAACGCTAGCCTCCTGCTATACGTCCAATGTGTGTCTGTGTACATAAACTGAAAGTAAGTTTTAATTTGTGTGATATTTAATAACTTGATCAGTGCCTTTTTATAGTCTAGTCTACTCTTTTTATATAAGCCGATAGCAATGATAACTAAATGTTAATAGAAATACTTTTGCTTTTACGTAATGATGTGCCAGTTTTTAATAGAATTTAAGTTTTTCTTATTCTTTTCATTTCATAATTATTTGGGCTTGGTTATATTCCTTAGAACAGCTTATCTTTAGAGCCACCGTAAACAACTACTAATCTATTTTGTTTTTGCTCAGAAATACTGAGTAGCAGTGCAGATACCAGCAGCAGCGCACGGAACAAACACGGTGAATTGAATATACATTTTAATAATACTGAGATTGTTTTATTGAATAAACCTATGAGAGTTACTCAACCTTTAACTTATTATTCAAATATCTAAGTTTATAGTCTAATATTGTTTAGATCATGGATCGAAGTACTGTATTAAAAAGTATAGGACGTAAAGACAATACGGTCTAGAATCTACCTTGGCATTTGAATTGCCGAAGTCAAGGTTATAATTCATACAAAATGTTGAACAATTTAATGTCAAGCCACAATTCCAGTGACTTTAAAACAATAATATTCAGTCAACCTACAGGCAAAGCACTACATTTTCGATAAAAATGCTGGAGGTGTATTGGTTCATGTGATCTTACACAACATTACTAGTAAAATCTCACCTACTTTAATTTCCTCACTCCTACCCCTTGAAGGTTTCTCAAAGTACAGTTAGACAAGTGAATAAAACAATAAAATGATTACCAAAATATTTATTCTAATATAAAACTAAATCTCATCTCTTAGCATTCTTCCTCTTAGATTTACCAGGTCTTGGATTCTTCTGATGTTTCTTATTATTAACCTTAAACGATTTAGTCTTGAAATTGTTCGGTTTCTTAGTGGACGCGCCATTGAAACCTTCATAAGTATTGGACGAGTCTCTTGTGTTTAGTTTAGAGCCTTTCTTTTTGCCGCCAAAACCGAATTTCTCGTTCTTCATAGCTCGTCGTTTGTTCACCTTATTATGCGGTCCCTTTCCTTTGTTATTATTACCTTTATTACTGCCTTTGTTGTCATCCAAAAAACCTAAATCTGACGACTTGCCTTTCCGTACCCGTTTTAGCTGTTCCAACATTTCTTTCTTGTCTGCTGCTTGTTTTAATCTCGCGTCAGTCTGGAAAATTATTCAATGAATTGTATGATGTTGAATGATTTTCACTTAATAACCAGCTTTAGTGTATATGAATCTTATAAGAGGTATTAAGTAACTTTCTTTTGGCCATAAACTGTTGGGCTACCTTATTTAACCTGGGTTTATCCTAGTTGGAATTATCATTGTCCACATTAGGCCAATAGCCAGCATATTTGTACCCACTCCTAAACTAACCTACTTCCTACTTCCATCCAACACAAAAACACACTACTACAATCTTATTTACCTGAACTCGCTTGGCAATCTTCTTCTGGTCTCGTAGCTGTCTAACTTTCTCCGTACGAGCCTGTGCCGCCTGTTTCGCCATCAGGTTCTTGCGCACCTTCTGCATATGCTCATCTGTCTTGGCCATTTCCGCGAAATAGTCATCTGGTCTGAAAATTAAGTTATTGATTAAAAAACACATTTAAACTTCAGTCTAAACAAAATAAACTAGAAATAATGGGGTAATCAACTCTTCTGTTACTGAGCTGATTTAAACAATATGTATATGAAAAAAAAGAGAGAACTATACTTATATGTAACACCTTTTCAACATATGGAGTGCATTAAAAATATTGAGTATTGAACAATAAGAATCCAATCTAATTCTGTATTGCATAGGTGATCAATTATCAAGTAAGTTTACAGCTCATTATGGTAGTCTCCAATGATTTTGTTTATTTTAAATCTTAAGAGTAATGCTGTGGCCTGCATCAGAGGGGATCATCACAATTCATTTTTTATTAAAATTAAGTACCTCTTTATTTTTCAAAATCAAGCTTAGTTGGGAGAAAACTTTTAATTTGAATTGAAATAGAATAAAAAGACGTACAAAAATATTTCTTGCAGGCAACTTATTGTTAAAAGGGTATTAAACCTACCTCCTAGTGGGTATTCCAAGGTCCTTAAGTTTTTTGATACCCTCAAGCACGGCAGCCTGTGCCTGTCGATGTATGAGGTTCTCTCGTTTAAACTCATTGAGAACCGGGTCCTGTGCTGCATCATATGTCTGTTGTCCCTTACTATTCTCTTTAAGATTTCTGTGCAAGAATAAATTTCATAGATTAGTAATTTAACCTAGTTATAAAAATGTAAACATTCAGCTGCTTGTTAGTTCCAATTTATTAAAATTTGGAAAATATTGGTTTTAAAGTTTGTGTGAATGAGTAAGCAAATATACTTAACTTCAACAGTAATTCAATATTATGGACAAACATTTATAACTAGGCATGAAGAAACTAATTAGGTGCTAAATGTTAAGATTACAGAATGGTTAATATTATAAGTATATTATTATACACGGATCTTTAATTACTTTCGTCGCTGTGCCGTCTCCTGCATCTGCATAGCAACGTCTGGGGCCATCGGAGCGACTGTTGTCACGAGATCTAGCGTCTCAATCCATGGTAATTTTAACTGGAAGTCTTTTAATTTTGCTTTAAGTTCAGTGACGTTATTCGCATAATGCTTCTCAATTTTCTCAATCTCTTCATTGAGACCAGGTTTTAATAGTCCCTTGGCGAAGGCTTCTTGCAACTGAAATACAAAATGTTGTGATATTGACACGAGTCAAAAGACGAAAGTGTTAATACGAATGATTAAAAACCAGTACTTACTTCTTCATCTGAATCTACTTCTGTATCAGAATCGTTCAATACAAAGTCACTCATTATGACTCAAAATAAAATTTTGGTTATAAATCAAGTATTACCACAACAACATAACCTATTAGTTAAAAACGTGTATTTGACAATGGCTTGACATCGGCGAATTTAAGATTTCATCACTAATCCGGAGAACCATAAATTTCCATAAGCAAACAAAATGAGAAAATTATAAACTATTTCATATTGTAAACTTTTTTGTTTTTTTATTTATTTATTGTTAACTAAAAAATAAGTGAAATATATCGTTATGGATAATAAAGTATTTCAAAGACACTAAAACAAAAAATAAAATGTTACTAAAATCAAATGCTTGATCTTTATAAATGTTTGTGCTAGAAATCTATGCTGGATTGTGTTTATTTGCCTTATGGATTTACTTTAACCTAATCTTGAAACTAAATTAAAAATAATTTCAAGAGTATGCACTCTTAGCGTACGGTAGATTCAAGTTTAGCTTTTGGAATAATATTCGTCCAAATCAAGGAATTTGAATTTTTCATGGTTTTTACTAATCATAGACTAGAATAAAAAAATTCAATAGAGTAGAATACAATTCTGTCGAAGTAGTAGTAGTAGTAGTTCTAGTTTCGAAGTTTAAGAAATTTAACTTTACAAACAACAAATATGTTTTTGTTAATCCAAGTCTAATATTTTAATGCAAGAGTAAATCTGTTATTCTAGCGAATGCAAACATTATAAAAATATGATAACGTGTAAGAGTGGTTTGAAATCGTTTTGTTTTAGCCTTTGATTTTATTGTTGCTCTCTGTTGTGCTTATGTTTATCTCTAATAACTAAAGCAATAATTTATATTTTATTTTTTATATTAATAATTATAACTTTCGCGACGCAGAGTCTTCCGATTGGGATAAAAAATTCTTCACGAATATGAATTATATTCTTATCGCTCGACTATATTCTTCCGTACTCCGTAGTCTTTTATCATGAATCGAAGATGATCTTAAAATTTCTTAAACTGGTAAGAAAATTAAGCTTTTTTAGAATACTCATAATCATTGCAATAACAGAAAAAGAATAATTTATTGTATAATATTTTATTTCTATAATAATTAATAAGTTATAATTTTCAAGACATTAATCGACAATGTCCCCCAAACTAAGCTGAAAATTGCATTTCGGTGTGAGTGGTGTTCCCGAGTGGTAAAAGTTCTTAAAACATTTTTCATATTGGTAAAAAAGGTTTAACATAAACGACCAAGAGAAATAAGGATTACCAATAACAGGATTAATGTAATTCACTTGATAAATTTAATAAATAAAATTGTTACGCATTAGGATTTATAACTTCAAAGACAATTAGTAATATGTTAACTTGGAACGCATCCGTATCCAGAGGAAACTTTGTCTATAATGTAGATGAATTAAAAAAATAAGAAAATACTCTATTACTTCTAGCCACAAGCAATGCGTAATTTATTTGCAGTACTTCTTATTGTAAAATATGTTTCTGTACTAAATAATTATGATTGATAATACGACATAACAATTTAAAATAAAATTATTTTTTTTCGTCAATCTAGTAACGTTTATTAGTTTTTGCAAAAATATTTTGAATTATTTTGTATTTGACTGACCGGAAGTACCTAGTAGTTCGACATGTTTCATGATACCCCCGTTGTTTTGTATCAAGAAAATGCAATGGCCGCCATCTTCGACTCTTGTGAATGTTTTGGTCGTAGTTTCGGACTTTGAGGCCTATTTATTACGTGCTATGTAATTATTTGATGGAAACAGTTTCGCTACGTCCTAGGTGTTGTTAAATCGCTCGTATACAGGTCAGTATCAGTTTCCTTCAGTATTTTCTGGAAAAGTGTTTACATCTGGATTTCATACTGCCTAACTTGTGATGTTGTCATTTTCTATAAATATTTAGTTCATTTCACATTAATAAACCATTACTATACACGGGATTTCTACATTTAAGTCATTATTATTTTATTGGGGTGATATAAATATACAAACCTCATTTTCGTATGTACTTATATTTCTCATGTCTTTGTTACTAAGCGGACTTAGAGCTTTCATATTGTTAAATAATTCGATTATTTCATTAAACTACTGTTATATTTCATTTAAATTTCACATATCAGGTTAGTGTTTACTATTTTTGATGTTTATTAGTAAGACATTTCAGTTTCCGTGCTACAATAATGGCGGCAGTGGATTAACCTATTCGCTTATTTTACGCTTTTGTACCACTGCTGCAGCCTTGATAATGCATAATTTTAGTGTTTTATGATATATTTTCTCGTAGGGAACAAAATAAAGTGACTTTCAAATAGTATTATGGAACAATGACCTCGGCGGTCGTATCCTATTTGTGGACTAAAAATATTTTACCAAGAACATTATGGTGTACATCGCGCATATACGTGACAATTTAGAGGATATATGGATAAAGCATCGATTTTCGGTTGCAGTCACATGAAATAAAATTTGGGGGCCGAGGTGCACTCCAAGGCGTCATCTCGGGTTTGACCCAAGATGATAGTATATACAGCATGTCAGCTACATCAGAATACGAACCAGCGGCCCGGCAAGTAAGTAGAATGTATTTAAATAACTAAAATCTTAAAAGCAGGGTTCCATACTGGTCCTGCTGACTTGGACACTTTGCCACTCACCTACCTCTATATTTGTAAATATTATGATTTTGTAACCAATAACATCAGGTTCCTACAGTGTTTTCCTACTTCCTTCATCACTATTATGTTAAGCTATTTCATTTATCCTGCTAGAATTTACTGATCTTATTCATGGTGCTTATGGCTTGGTTCTGGAACAAATCTGTATATGAGAAGTGTAATCTGTCATTAATCTTTGCTTACAGTATTTATATTCTGAATTTATATGAAGAAAAAAAAAGAATAATACCAAACACTACCTTTTTCAGGACCTTGTCAATGTAATAAATAAAGATTTTGAAAGAAAAGTGTATTCATTGATATCCTTTTAGTTTTAGTTTTACAGCCATTTGGTGAGTAATGTGAGATGGTTTTAATAATATATTTAAAATGCTAGTTATCACTGAGTTGTGAATGAGGGCATTTGATATGATTGTTATTCCTTGATTCCTGTTGATACGCTTTTCAATGTTGTGTTACTAGCATGGTAATCAATTCACTATATAGGGAACAGTGTCAACTATTTTATACATATTTTATTATAGTAATATCTAGAAGAAATACTAATCCGTAAACCTCTTGAAGTGCAGTCTATAGCATGTTTGAATTTTATTACACAGACATGAATATACTTGTTTCTGACAAACTACCTACATACTTAGCATTTTAAATGTTTATTCATACTTATTATGCAGCTCTGACTTATTTAAGTTAAAACAAAAGTGCAATGTTTGTATCGTTTAAACTTATTATTCCAACATTAATTTGATGTTAATTTTTTGTTATAGGATTACGGGCCGGCCACCTCCAGTGAAAATGTCTATCAACATGTATTGGATCACAAATTAACAGATATGAATGTACCTAGTGTGAGAACTCCTGTATTGAGGGCTGTGCCCTTTTCTCCCACTGAAGGTGATCCTGAACCTGATTCCACAAATCCTGAAAGTATCATTCAATCTGTGCACAAAGTAGAGAAAGAAGTTGAATATCACATTGCCGACAAACATTGTGATACAGATATGTCCGTGGACTCCCTTTCAGGCATAGTGAGGCTTGAAGAGGCCATTGATAATGTAGGACGCATAGCGTATCCCATATTACAAGAAACAGAAGATTCAAATGATGCTAATTATGTAGAAAACTCCACAACCCTTATTCAAGCTCCACTTAATACGGCAATTGTTCAAAATGTCACAAAATTGCCTCAGAACTTTACAATTAATGTTGATGCAGCAGTTGGAAACATTACATCTATTCAGAATGTACAAGATGTGTCAGGAAACCAGACTTTGTGGCTACCCACAATACTCGCAACCAGTGCTGCTACAAATGACACAAAAACTGATGATGATAGAACACAAGCTGGCGTGTCACAAATCATTATCACCAGCGAAAGTTATGTAAATGACACAAATCAAAGCGGAAGAAGAGCAAACATTGTTACAGAGACTAACTTTATTAGCCGACCCAAGACATCCAAAGTTCAAATTTTAAGTAACATATCTATTCCGAAGAATCCCAGCTACAATCAACAATATATCACTGGTAAAGAGATGGCACCAGTATATGGCACACAGAATCATGTATACAAGCTAAGCAACTCAGTTCTATGTACTAAACCTCAGAAGAATCAATCACTGATTGGCTGCTCCACCTTGTCACCTAATGTTGTCAACAATAGCCCAATCAAGAATGTGCCCTACAATCATACATTTACAAAAAGCACAAACTTAAATAAAACTTTGAATAAGGTAAACAATGGTGCTAATTTAAATGCTATGGTTGCTGCCTCCTCTGGCAACACTCAATGCCATATTTTATCTCGTGTTGTCTCTGGACCCAACAAGATGTCTGTACACTCGGGAAGAAAATCTGTCAATACATTCAAGGGGTCTAAAAACTCTGGTCAAGTCTCAAGTCAGAAGAATCAGTCGAGGCCAATAAAAATAATACAACAGACTGGGTCAGCTAACAAATCTGAAGCAAAGTCTTGGCCTGTTGCCAGTGTTACATATAAAAGTCAGCAGCCAAGTTATGGAGTTGTTGACTCCAATGCATCAAAAATTATACAGAAAGTTGGTAGCCCAACACATAAGAACCAGTCAATGTCTTTGTCAAAATTCCCTCCTAAAACAGAACGTTTAGTTTTACAGTCACCTTGTGGGCCTGTTTTGATTTCAACTGCTCCAATAAGTACGAGTTTACCCAAGGGTCCACATTATGTGCAATCTGGGTCTACCCCTAATTTACGATATGTTCAAACATACGGTCCCGCAGATAATCCGATTTCCACAGTATCTCAAGTATCAGCTAACCAGCAACTTACTGCACAAATATTGCAGTCATTATCACAGCCCAAGTTGATGTTACAACCAAGTCCGACATCTGTAAATCATAATATACCTACTCTACCTCCAACTCCTGAGGAACCAGTAGAGATAAAACCTATTAATCAAAAAAGGATTGTTGTGTAAGTATAATACAGCTTATCAAAATAATGTAATTTATTAATAAAATATTATTTTTAATATTATAATTATCATTCTTTATTGTTTTTATAGGTTTTGCTAAGCACTTAATTTATTTTGTTACAGGGGCGACAAAACTACTTTACTTACTGAAGATGATATAATTGGAATGGAAGAAAGGCCAAATCTTTCTGAGGAACTAAGAAGGTATTCATTCCAACCCTTAGCATTTGTGATGTTGGACCACACATATGCTCAGCCTGCTCAGAAGCAACCTTCAGCAACACCACCCTCAACACCAGTCTCAACAGGACCACCGCCTGCAATCATTTCACCTACATTAACTACATCGCCAATGAGCCCACTGAAGCGAAATTCACCCGTTATCATGTCCACCGCTTCATACGATATGCCTTCGACAGTGCCTACCAGTGTTATTGGAACACCTATACCTGTTTCTTCTATACAAATGCCGACTATGACGTATAAGCCTCAACCGCCGCCGCCACCCGATGACGACGCAGCTTCTGTCATATCTTCGGTAGACGGCGATAGAAAAGCTAATAGAGGTGGTAGTGACACGGAAACAGCTCCAGAAGGGGAGGAAGAAGGCAAGACGAGATGTATCTGCGACTTCACACACGACGACGGTTACATGATTTGTTGTGACCGTTGTGGTGAGTGGCAGCATGTGGATTGTATGGGCATCGACAGACAGAACATACCGGACGCTTACATGTGTGAACTCTGTTTGCCCAGGGCGATAGACCGACGCCATGCACGTGCCATACAGTTAAGGAAAAGAGAAGAACTCAGCGCTCTTGGTGCATCTGATACGGACTCGTCTGAGAGCAGTAAACCTCCAGGACAGCGTCGAAAACGATTACTTACAGTCACTACTTATACAAACACAAGCGGATCATGTGTAACTACTTATAATTCTAATGTACCAGTGCTTCCACCATTGCCGCAACCTTCGTTAACATTACCCAAGCGAGGGCCTAAAAGGCCAAAGAAAACAGAAGTCATAAGAAAAGGCTCTAAGAGGAAACTTTCCGAAAAAAGAGTAAAACGGAAGAAGGAAATGTTATTGAACAGAAGTAAATACAGTTCTGGATTAACGAATCAGTCACATTTCCAAGATTCTTATGAACTGGCTGTTACAAACCATTACAGCCCAGAGTTGAGAGCTAAGATAATGAAGTACAGCAGTAGATTAGGTAATACTCCCAACATGGCGTATGCTATGAGTGCACATTTATGCACCACTGTGCCGCATGCCGGTGGCAAGATATTAATTGCTACAAAGGACTTGAAGGAAAATACACCAGTAATAGAATTACGAGGCAAATACATGTTGTCTAACCAGCACAGACCGCAATTACAGAATTCGGCTCGTGCTGGTAGTCAAAAACCTGGACCTTTCGTATTCTTCTATAGATTACCAAAAGATAACACACAAATATGTATAGACACAAGGACTTATGGCAACGAAGCCAGATTTGTTCGAAGATCATGTAAACCCAATGCTGAATTACAACACTGTATAGTTAAAGGGACATTACATGTTTATTTAGTTACGATTGGAGTAATTCAGTCCAACACAGAAATAACTGTGGGGCATGATGCTGATGGTAGTAAACAGCCTTGTGCTTGCGGAAACCCGAAGCACTGTAAAGTAAATGGTCTAAATACGTTAGCGTCTCGTAAAAGTGTCGACTATCCGCCTAGAGAGAAAAGAAGTCGAAATAGATGCTTTAGTTCTTCTTCACCAGTCTCTCCACCGCACGCTCCCGCCGTTACGACACCAGTTAAAGAATTCACTCCACAAATTGTTCCTGTTAAATCTGAGAAGAAATCACCGCAACAAATCAAACACGAGTACCCTCCTATGTCACCCGTAAAAACAGCTGTGATGGCCTTGAATTTCGATGAACCGCCTAAACCTGAACCAATAGAAGACTTGAAACCTGAAATAGATCTGATAGCTAAAGAAGAAATGAAGCCAGAAGACATTGACGAACCGGACTTCTATAAGGAGGAACCCGTCGAAGAAAAGTTTGAGGGACCCGTCGAGGAATTCAAAAAGGAACCGCCGCCAATTGTGGAGGAACCACCGAAGCCCGTCCCCAAGATAGAAGAGATAGCTCTAAAGCTTGAAAACGAGACGTTTTCTGATGACGAAAAGCCAGAAAAAGAAAAAGAAGAAGAAAAGAAACCTAAAGTAGAAGAGCCTAAATTAGAAGAAGACAGGCCGCTGACTAGAGAGTTTATGGCTAAGTCTGCTTGCCACGACCGCTCCTCAAGATCAAGCCGTACGACCTGCGTCAATCACGACTCGTTAGACGACAAGACAGATGATTCTCAGGATAAAATACAGACAAATAGCAAAGAAAAAGAAAAGAGGAAAATGGTGAGTTCGAAAAACTCAAATGAAAGTCTGCCTCCTAGCCTTGGGACTAGAACGTCTTCTAAACCTGCATCTAAATTACAGACGCGCGAGGAACGTAAGATGGAAGCTATTATGAAGGCGTTTGAACGCATGGAAAAAGCTGAACAGCGCAAACAAGAGGTTAAAGAAAGGCAAAAGAGACGAGAGTCAGATCCTCACCCTAATGCTAACGACAAGGATGACGATGAAGAAGTTCATAACACTTCTAAAAAACGGAAAAAGTAAGTGTACAATGTGTTTTGTCAGTTACATTCTTATTATTGGGGGCTTAGCAGATGCCATCTGTATTTTTTTACAATTGGCCAAATTCCAAGAAAAAAAATTAATCTTATAGAAGTTGTTACAAATGTGCTAAGATGTTTTCTCGCTTAACAATGATGTAAAATGAAAGTAGTAAATTTTATTGATGTCATTAGTAAAAAGTACAAATTCAAAACATCACGAAACATTCCAGACCTTTTTTTAATAACAAAATTTGTATAGGCGCAAGGGTCGCGCGCGCACGACATCGCAGTCCAACCGGCGGCGCCTGAACTCTGCGGACAGCGACATGGTGACGTCAGGCGACGAGGCCCCGGCCGCGCCGCTGTCGCCGCCGCGCAGGGCCAGCGCGCTGCCGCTGCGCAGGGACAGCGCGCTGCCGCCGCCCAGCGAACAGCATGAGCGGAACAACGATACCGTCAATGAGGTAATAACTACTTCAAGTACTGTGTCTAAAGTAGTCCATCATCAGAATTACATTAGCTCCAATTCTTAGACTCCGACGTATTTCCTACATAAATCATTTTGCTTACAGGAACTTGGACTGAGCTCCGCGTGCTTATTAGTCGAAGCGGCCGTAGGATCGGTCGAGTCTGCCTTTAAATTACCAAAAACAAAGAAAACTATGGCGACGGAATGGATCGGAAGATCACCCGAAAGAACACCATCGCCTTATAGGTCACCTTACAGACCTGCCTTAGTTACTGCACCGTCCTTAGAAAGCTTGGTCAGAGTAGCGTCTACAATAATCGGTGATTTAAGTGCTGGACATGACTTAGACCATGAGGAGGATACTAGATTATCCCCGCCTAGAACACCGGGGCGAGACCGAAATAAGCCCCCTAAGAAGGCAAAGAGAATAACAAGAAGTACACCACCTACGGAAGTCACTGAAGTTGTCGCGCCAGTCATACCTCAACATAGTGCCAAGAAGAGATGGTTGAGACAAGCTATCAGCGAGGAGAGTGACTCTCCTTCAGCAGGTTGGTACTCAAGTTAGTATATTTACAACTTATTTTATTCTTATTAGAGTAGTATTACTATGTCAAAATTTAGACGTATTTGTTTCAGAATCGCCACCCAACGAAATGGTCACCCCATTGAAAAAGAGACGGTTAGCAAGAGAATCGCTGTCTTGTGAACAGAACACAATAGTGCCTGTAAGTAACTTCTATAACAACTTCTAATATCTTCCAATAACTAGCAATGTACCAGTAAGTTAACTCAGTATTTTGTTTACACAGTGTAATGACGAAACCTCGCCTATTTTAACATCAGAAGACTCTCCAGTCAAAGATGATGTGCAAGCATTAACGCGGCAATATAAAGTCAGAAATATTATGGATAGTATTTACGGTAGAGATAGAACTCGCTCGGACAGTGGTCAGGGTTCCGATGACCAGTGCAATATGGACAATGAAATGTTAAACATGAACATCAAGGGCCCTCACGACAGTGAAAACATTAGAAGAATAATAGGAGTGCCCACGCCGGAAGACGAAATGCCACCTGAAATAACTAAACCAGAGGACATCAAAACAAATAATAACAATGTTGAACTGGACGAAAGCAATTACAATAAAGTTGTGCCAATGGAAATAGATACTACAATACCAGCGCAGCCAAAAATTCAGGAGTCTATCGACGCTAGCATAGACGTCAAGGGAATTGAGAGCCCCAACGATAAACTGAACAGCTGTCAGTCGGCAGACACGAGCGGGAACTCGTCACCCCAGCGCGATGAGATGGACGATATACAGAAAAAAATACACTCCTTTCACACAGAAAACATACAAATACTTAAAAGCAGAAATAAAAAACCTAAAGAAAAACGAAAGAAAGTCAATCTGAACTTCGATCTCAATATGGTTGACGATCAGATCAGTATTCAACTTAGAACGGAAAACGACTCGAATTCAAAGTCGATAGAGATCAATGGAGACATTCATGACGAAATGAGCAATTCTGTTCATGATGACGTCAAACTGCATGTATCTCCTGAGAATATACCTTTACCGCCTGTCGAGTCGATACCACTCCCCGCGCCAGAAAACATCCCGCTACCCGAGGAGCCCAGCCCCATGCCTGTGATACCGCCGCCAGAGACCATCCCATTGCCGGAGGAGCCTATGAAGCCGGTCAAAGCGATACGGCCAGCAACCCCCGTAGAAAGCCCAGAGAAAGTCGACAAGCCCTTCTCAATCGACAGGCCGTCCGTGTTAGAAAACTCAACTCTACCCTTTTCGTCGCGTTTCAGTTCGACTGGTCTCTTCTCCGGTATTTTCAGCAATATGTCTCAATCTTTTAATATGGACAGTTCAATAAACGAGAACGTACCAAACATGTCTATAATAAAGAGTGCAATAGATAGGACTACAAGTTTAGATAGTAGTTTGTTTGACAAGGACAGTATTACACGAGCTGACGAACTGAAGAACGTCCAAGAGATTTTAACGCGAGTGAACAATATGGACTCAAATAACAGTGTGATATTATCGGGAGTGTTGAACAGTTCTAACAAGGCGAGCCTGCTGGCGCCGTCGCCCAAGCCGCTGGGCAAGCCCTACTGCCCGCGCAACAACGACCCCAGACTGAACCCTCCGCCTGTTGAAAAACCCAAACCAGTCAGAAGGAAGGTGAGTGTGCAAATACCATTACTCATACATACACCAGTAGAGATGTATCCTCAGAATTTTTCATTTTATTTTGAAAACTAAAATCTTTATATCTGCATATAATATAAATGATCCCAAGGTCTTAGATTAGATTAGTTAAATACCGAGGTCAACCTAACTCTTGACGATTGTTTCAAAACAGTGCACCGATCGATACGCCGACGGATGTTGTTCTAATGCAAGGACCACATTTATCGGGGCTCGCTGTGGACTCGCGATAACTAACCAAAGTACACCAGTTTTGAAGATGTATTGCGATAATCAGTCCAAAACTCCAAGTTACAAAGTCTTTTTGGAAAACTGGAAAATGCCTATTTTTGAATTTATTGAAATCATGTATGATTGATTTATGATTTACACTTCTGATATTTTTTTAAATATAAAAGCGAATGCGAGCTCTTCATCTTGACGATAATTAATGTTGCATGGTGTGGGTATGGGTACAGTAACATGGTGTGTTTGGCAGCTCTCTATAACGGAGTACCGCAAGCGGCACAAAGGCGGGTGCGTGGAGGAGGGCGGCGGCGGGTCGTCGAGCGAGGCGGGCGAGGCGGGGTCGGGCGGCGAGGCGGGCGAGGCGGCGCCCGAGTGGTCGTCCGAGTCGTCGGGCGCCGCCTCGCTGTCGCCGCAGCGCCTGGACGCCGCCGCGCAGGCCGCCGCCGACGAGCTCGAGCAGCGACTGCATCGCGAGCTCGCAGCCGACCACATGCCCAAAGGTCAGTCGCATGCTCAGACACACTATTCTTTTTACTCGGGAGGTACAATCATTGATATTGCTACAAAGAAAAAATATCGTCGCCGGCCACTTACCCCTTACCAGCTGAACTAGTATTTCTATTTATTCGTCTTTTATTGGACATAAGACAAAACTGCATTAAATAGCGTATATTTATGTATATGCCTGTGGGGAAGTCCTTATCAGCTAGAAAGCTATTGCAATGGACATAGATTGTTTCAATCGTCAGGGTTAACAATATGAAAGTAAAGATAGTAATAATCGAATGAATGGCCTTTTTTATATCATCCGTTTTCATTATCACTACGATAACTTCACATGCTAAATCAATATGATAACTTGATTAGCGAGTGCATGCTACTTAAACTGTACAAAAAATCTTCAGAATATTAATCTAACTATTCAAAATATGATTATTATGGTAGCATCACATAGTACACAATTAAATAATCAAGTAGAGCACGCTAGCAATTGATTTAAACGGTTGATGCGTCGCCCGCGCACCGTTTATATGTTGTCATACTTGATTAGCGTCGTGCCTTGTTACGCCTCCCTCGTGGACCATTCGAAACGAAATGCACTATCAAACATACAACAGCAGATGCAGAAAACCTTCTATAGTGGGGTGGCACTTGTAGAAGTTTTTATTTATTATTTAAAGAATATCTAACTTATATATTATGTTGTTTTTAAGTATGGCTACTTAGTAGTCTTTAAAAACCTAGATTCGATTGTTTACTATTTAAGCAAGGTCAATGTGGGTTGGGTTGATTAAACATTGATTAAATTATCATTAATTTGATTGTCACGTGTCTGTTTTCATTTCAATACGTTACACAATCATAGCTACACTTATCTCTTGAAGAGGTACCTACTGCAATATTGCCGCTTCACGTCATGGCCTGAGTGTGAGTTATGGCCACGTGCATATTTCAGGTGCGCCCTATCACTGCTATATTGGACTTCTGAAATTACTACCTTACGATCGTCAAGAAGCTCGCTGCGTAAAGGGCTTATGAAACGTGCTTACAACTATACAAGTACTTATGTACATGAATGCATATTACAGCGCAGTTGTTATAACTTTCGTTTCTGAACGCGTCAACGCTCAGACAGAGACGGCGATAACTAGCAGCTATTTTCAGACAAGATATTGGCCTAGATATTGAAAGTATTGATGTTAGTAGATTTTGTAAATGTCACGGTATTCAAGATCCAATACTGTGTATTTATCAAATACTTTTACGAAATCTTTGGGCATTAGAGACTGTAGAGAAAATAGATAGCGCGGTATTGGTTTCAAATAAGACTCTTCTATCACTAACTATCTTGGTCTTCAAAATTAAGCCGCTCGTGGTTATGACAGGATTTAATCATATATTTTGGAAATTACCTGATATATAAAATGTTAAATCTTAAATTAGTTGAATTTATAAATAGAAAAAGTCACATATTATTTATACGTATTATTACAGTTTGATAAATTGGATTCCACTAGTACGTTATTAAAAGTTAAGTCATGTGTTACATTCAATTGTCAATGGATCGTTAAACTCCTAGCTCTCGTGCTCGTGTTTGCAACATTTCATTAGACTCATGAATCATGATTAACTTGCATTTTCACGACATAAAATGCATGATATTTTTAATGAAATTATTAAAACTAATTTAAGTTTGCTGAAATATATCGAAACACCACAGAACTTTGATTTGTAATGTTGCATGGATTCACGTATCTCTTGTTTACTTACCGTGGTATACTGAAAACAGACCACATCTATACACTGTACTGGATAGGAAAATACTCAAAACATTATATTCGTACCTGTGGTATGACGGTGTACATAATTTTATTATGCATGCATATGGACAATCAATTGCTCATACATTTAGGTATACGACTCGTGTACATCACAAGTGCGACTGCGTTATGCAACAGTCGACCCCAGTTTATCGATGCTTCATATATTTTTGTGTTATATTTCATTGATAACGTCGTCCCACAAACAATGCTGTTGTTATGTCATGTATTTCCATAGCGACATTACACGTGTCAGTAAACGTTATCCAAATATTGTGCGCGTGTATTAACACGTTTTGCTTGTTCTCATAGTAAGTAAATCGGTAGGTACGAACTTATCTTGTTCAATATTACAGTACATATTTTATTTTGTTTCCAAGTAGACTTAAAATTAATTATTATATTGATTTGCAATTTGTAAAGTTTTGACTTTGTGATCGTTCCAAAAGATACAAAAGTATTTTGACATCAAATATCAAAATAAAATTAATTATTCACAAATTTAGAGGCCTTCTCCTACTTCAAATTATTATAATTGTGCCAACGATTAAATATAACACCAGTAGATCTGTTTAAATGATTAAAACGAGCCAGCGTCACGTTAGCCGCGCATAGCGTACGGAGCTCCTACAATAAAGACTAAAATCATTACCGCCGCGACCTTGGCTACAAGTGTAAACACAATACTGCGCCGCAGAATTCAAACTAATATTCATATGAGGTTTTTTTATTTAACTCCCACATACCAGCGTAGTGAGATAATCTTATAAGCTATAAACCCAGTACTTAAACAATTTGCAATGACGTTTTATTGCACTGCATTCAGTGATATTATAATAGTTTTGTAAAGTGCACTGCTGCTGATTATTTTTAGACAGATTGTGGCAAACGTGACGGACGTGGAGTGGGTTTTTTCTTGTAATTTGAGTAGCTACGAAACGGAACGGCTTACACGTGTTTCAATTCTTTATAAAAATTTTTTAACCGTTTAAATTTGATCATAAACGAAACATTATTAGCATTTTCCAAAATGGATCTGTTTTTCTAAGTAATTGAATGTAATTCTAAGAGCCTCTGACTTTTAGGACCACACGAAATGAAATCTTACATGTCTAACTCGCCATTATTGATGCAGGTGTCTTCGACGCGCAACCAACAGCCTCGGAGCGACAACGGGAGAACCTCAGTTCGCGATTACGGCGGGAGTTCGGCCTTGCCTTGCCCGATGACGAAGAGGCGAGGCCGCCTACCGAAAACACCGGTATGTCCACTTGGAGACATAACGGGGCCGTTGTGGGACATAGCTCTAACAGTTTGGGACAAAATGACGTATTCGATATTAGAATAGGTCATACCAGCGACAGGCATTATGCGCATGCAAGCCACGCTGGTGAACCATCCAATTATCCCGAGGATCCCTGGGGACAACACTATAAAAGTTTGGAGCAAATGGAAAACTCAGTTGATAACCAGTGGAATAATAATATGTATAGCACGGCTTATGGTTACAAGACTGGAGTTAAGGGGTTAAAGTGGGGGAGGAGGGGTGTATAAAGTAGGATACTGCAATTAGGTTTAATATATTTAAGAAAGGGTCAGGACTTGCTTATAATCCTTAGATTATATATTGGGAATTTCGTATAAAGAGAAAGTATTTTTTGTGTAATCATGTTTATAGTTATCTCAGGGTTATTGTGTACGATTTTGATACTCAGGCATACTATTTAATATATCTAACATAAATTATGAACTCTCTTAGTGTATGTTACTTTGTACATAACACATATAGATATGTTGGCATGTTTAATAAATAATGTTTTATAAAAGTATAGTGTTGTCATTTGTTCTAAGTTTTGATTTGTCCGGCAGATGGCGCGGGCGGTGCGAAGCGGTGCGACAGGTAGTCGGCTGTGGGCTGTAGCACACTATAAGACATTATTTTTGTAAATCTCAGACGGACTTGCACCCGTCGCCTGTATTATATAATAATTAGCATAAATGAACTTTTCTATGAGTGTACGTTAGATGCGAACGCGCATATTGTATATTTCCGTTTCACTTCTACGTTTTTAATTTCCACGGTTTTTCTGCAAGTACAAATTGTTTTTATTTCCCTTTGTACATATTGTATATAGGAGAGTTAAGATATAATATAGGGAACCTACTCGGTAACGTATATATGTATAATGGTATGAAAGATTTTTTATATATGTACAATGTTTATGTATCTTATTGATAAATTTATTTATTATCGATTTATTCGATAGTGCGTTTAGGGAACGACGGCTAGGATTTTTGTACGCATAATGTTTAAGTAAATTATAGTTGTTTTTATTATTTGTTTTATGTTTTTTTTTCTAGCATATATAGGGGGTCCGAGGGCTCGTCCTAGTTGTAGGTCTCTTGTTAGTGTTAGAGGTTTCACGTGTAATTTAGAGTCGTTTCGATACAGATACGCATTAGCCATTTCTAGAGGTTAAATCTGTGTTATAATTTAAGTGGAGCGTATTTGTTGTGCAAAGATTGTTTCTTTGGTCCATCATCACAAGGGCGATTGTTAAGGCAGCTGGGTAACAGTGTTCTGTTACTGCGACACCACTCTGCGGCCGGAGCTCGGCAGAGTTCACAGCGAATATATATTGGTTACGTTTCAAGTATTATACGTGGACTGGACGTCCATAAACAAAAAATAAATTATTTTAAATTAGTCAGCAGCAAAGTGGTGTCGTAGGTACAGACTTAGTGTAGCATGGCTTTGGAATCCTAATAGGATAGAAGAGGTCGTGAATAAATGACTGACATGAATTGCAATCACATTAGTACTAATAAATATACCTGTTTTGTTTTACACAACTATTAATGAAGCAGATTCTAAATAGCACTGATTACTGTTAGTATCCTGTGCTTTTGTTAATAGATAATGTTTTTTGTACCCGAATGGCAATGTGTTACAAACGCCATGTCTGTAGAGGTAATGTGATATGTACTGTGTACATTGTCCACATAAGTTTGTAATTTACATTGAGTATCGATGTGTTCGTTGTGGTTAAAATTATGTATAAGTAAATGCCAGCCAGTTGTTTGTAACACATTGTATTCACAGCATTTATTAACAATTGTAAATGACTGAATACGAATTTATACTTTGCATTTTATAGGTTCAAAGCCCAGTATCTTACGTTAGTAAGGCTCAAACTGCACAGTATAAAATCTAGACGTGTATTCGTAATATTTGCTATTTTATGCTGTAATTGGTGATTCAATGTTTACAATTACAGTAATTTTTACAAAGTTTAATGATATTTGCAAATTTTGCAATTGTTAATATACTGCATTACTGTAAAATACTTCTATAATAACAACGAATCGATGTTGTGAATAACCTCGGGCTAAAATAGTGTATATCACCCAGGAGCACCCAGTGATCTAAGAAAGCTATGCGCAGGCACTTGCAAAATATTCTGATTGTTATATTAGGTAGACTTCTGTAGGAAATCTAGATTTAGTTTACTGCTCTACTTAACCGGAACATTTGCACTGACAAGTGACTGAGTACTATCATCCGAGTTGCTAAGCTTACACATACGCAGAGCAATGTAGCAGAGAACCGTTACGACAGATCGTGTTTAGTTTATTAGAGAATTAACTTAGTGTTGTTATATGAGGTACACATAATGAGTATCAATCCTAAGTATTATGTGATACGTCGAGCGTTGGTGTTTATCGACGCGCTTCACTAGTAGTTGCCGCTTACATGGACACCTCTCTATTGAGATGAACTTTCGCAATAATTAGCTTCTACGCAATAATGCTAATTTATCTAAAAGAAACGTATTTTTTTAACATATTTAGACGATCTTTCTGTGCTTTTCTGTAAAATTAAATGGCGCTTATATTTTGATAGTGGTAACTCTTCGATCGGTGTTATTATTATTGGAGGAATTTGCCCCAAACATTTATAGGTAATTCTTATCTGCGGATATAGTTGCAATTTAGATTAATGTAAATTTATGTAGTTAAACTACGTTTTATGCCCAGTGTCTGACTTTTATCCAAATTATTGCTCAAATCTTGGAATGGGTTTGGTGCCCGTTTGTTTCGGAACCCCGTGTAATTTAGATTGTGTGCTTTTTGCTGTCTGTATAGTAATTTGAATGTTCTGGTAACAATATTCTGCTTATTATGTGTCAATTATTATATCTTGAAGGTTTTAACTTGAGCAATTTTTTGAGCTTGAAGCAATTAGTTTTCTTTTACATTGATTTAACTTTGAATCTAATACAACTGTGTGACTAAAAGTACATATCGAAATTTCGTCTCAATTAACTGGTTTTAATTGTAATGTCCTTGTTTTCCTATTTTGTTCAGCCGTTTAGAAATTTTTACGTACTTAGTGTCAGTAAGCTTCGTTCGCTTGCCCGCACTCGGGCTGTCACTGAGCTACAACTTAAAAGAATTAAGAGATTTATGCATAATCTTTAAAGAACTTAGATTTTAGTCAAATTTGTTGCAATAATACGCCTTGAAGGCAAAATACACATAGTTATTAACACACAGAAAAATATATTTTAACAGCTTTATTTAATCCACGATTTTATTATTTTTGTATTGTATAAAAATAATTGTAAAGATGAAGATTTTTTATGATTTTTTCTATTGAATCAAATGTATATTAGTATGAAGTGTTCGCAGCACGTCAGTGACTAGAGCGACAGTGTCAGTCTCGTGTCAGATAGATTTGTAAATATTTTGATCTGGTTTTAATAAAATGTAAATTAATTGCTTAATAACCTTCTGTTGGAGTGCGTTTTGCTGTGTCTTTATAGAAAACGATACTTCCAACTAGTCTTCTTCCTCTCACTTTACAAATAAAATAAAATGGATTAGTACCTAAACGTAGGATTTGAAATAGCTGTAGATTTAAAGTTCACATTATGGCAGCCCAGCAAGTGTATATACTTAAGAATTCATAGTTAACGGCAAAACGCACTTCAGCATTTTAATGTTTCTGTAGTATATTAGATGAAATCTTTGTGATAAATTTTCTTAATGATATCAACCCGTAGAGAAGCGTCTGTGTATATATTATAATAGTTAATGTTAAGTAAAAGCTATATTTTGTTATGGTGAACAAAAAGCGCACTCTCTATCGTTTGCCATATTATGAACCTAGTTAATTGGTACTTCCGACTCCTTGTGATCGCACCCACCTTCGGCTTGTCCCGCTCCCCCGTTGGATATGTTTTTATGTAAGGTATTCGATGTAACAATGGAATATTTTGCAATATATATATATTAATATAATTTTTAACGCTGAGTGGATCGTAAATAGAAAAGCTGTATATTATCCAGATGTTAAATATTATTATTTCTTTCTCAATGTTTGAACTAAGCATGTAAAATTAATTAATAATACTAGAGAATAAAAGATGTTATGATAATTAATTACATAAAATCTTCGTTTGAATGTAGCCTTTC
This sequence comes from Trichoplusia ni, assembly GCF_003590095.1. Classification (NCBI taxonomy): domain Eukaryota; kingdom Metazoa; phylum Arthropoda; class Insecta; order Lepidoptera; family Noctuidae; genus Trichoplusia; species Trichoplusia ni. The sequence continues at coordinate 15,917,671 of NC_039483.1, forward strand.
CTTTACGCCTTAAAAGTTAACAATAATACACACAAGTCATTAAAATATTTAACATTTATTACTTAAACAGGTTTATTTACAAAATATAAAGTATATATTTCACAGACTATTTTAATGGTAGTACTAACTTACGTAAATTTTGACACTTTACATATTGAACTCTTACCTACAGTTGGTTCAACTTTTCATTTGGGTAAGAATCTAAGTTAAGCAATCATAAAATCAACTAGTTCTAAATAAAAACCTCAGTCTTTATCTTGTCCGTGAGTGGACACCACACCTTGTCACTATGATTCACCACTACACGTGTATTATTTAATGCCGGCACTCGTCACGATTGCTTTGTAATACATTTAGCTGCAGTGACGTAGTGCCGCCGCTATATAATTGACCTGTGCCTCCATACAATTAAATAACAATAAGAAACAATATTCACCTGCATTCCAGCGCGTGAAAACTAAATCAGCGGAATTTAGGTGGGAAACAAAAATATGTCTTAATAACATTGAAAACACTTATGTATCTTCATGTTTGGCTTTGTGTTACCTTAATTAAAAATAATCTTTACTTAATAGCAACACCCATTTCTGAGGAGATTTATCAGCAGTTGATCTAAAGCTGTTTCTGCACATGATACTTAGCAGTACAAGTAACGTGTAAAACATAATGACAAAAGAAAATTAGAACCACTTTAAAGTAGGGTACTAAAACTATTTCTTCATTAAATTTCAAAGACTTATACTGTGAACTAATATAGTAAGTATCAAATGTCGAACCATCCTCGGTATACCATTGATTATAATCACCGCAGCGGTCAGTTAGTTGACTACTCTACATATCACAGCCATAACTTAGAACACTGAAAACATAGTCCACACCCTTATTTAAAGTCCTTCAAACAAATTGTTTCACGGTACACCGATAGTTGTGTTCTTAGTTAAATTCTTATAATTAAATGGTCCTTTATATTAAATGTCCGTACCGAAATACCTTCCGTCATTAGGTAGTTTTTACTTAAATTATTTATGTACGCTGAACATGAACATGCCAAAATCACTGTTCATTAAACAACACTTCACTTTGACTTTCATTTGACTAGAACAGCCGAAGATTATGCTATTGGTAAATACTTATACAGCTAAATTCAGGTAGAATAAATCTGATCAGATTTTATTTGGGATGCTGTAAGTATTAAATGTATTCACCTGGAATCACCACGGACGTAAGTACCCACTTCAGAAGATACCTATAGGTGACTGTTTTAGTCAATAGGTAAACTCGAAAATATTCAGCTGTCAATTATAAAAATATGGATTATTTAAGTTTGGGTAATAGTTTTGCTATTATGGCTCGCGACGTTTATCGGGGCAATCTGCTCTATCTCTTGATTGACGAAGCCGGAGATTGCCCCATTAACGTCCATAAAATTATTAGCTGTCTCATTCAAATGTCGGCGCCCTATAGCATCACAGTCGTCATGACAATAAGTGGCGCTTGTATCAATGTACTCGAGGCACTGGATCACGTGGGTTTAGCCGACGCTGACGCAATTTAGTATACGGGTTCATCCGAATAGGGCGCGTCGCTAACTACCATACGTTTTCGACATCGATGGTTAGATTGGTATTTTTGCCGCAGTATGTGGGCCGTGTTGGTGTGATTAGACGGCCCGCCACTGGTCGCGGTCGTTGGGCTCGCGCTTGACGTGGTAGTTGAGGCAGGGCTGGAAGTTGACGTGGATGGTGACGGGGTGCAGCGGCGCGGCCAGCGCCACGGCGCGCGCGTCCAGCACGTCGTAGGGGCCCAGGTGTCGCGCCAGGCATGCGTACTCCACGCTCAGCGGGACGTAGTACTTGCCTGCAGTGGACAACGTACATTATAGCTCAATGTTTTAAACGGCTTATTCTATTTCAGACGTGACCTAAGGCTGGAGAATCTTTTCAAATAAAATCCTCTAAAACAGCTCTTGACAAGAAAATATCCATAGACTTAAATAACAATAAAAGATTTTCTAGTCCCACCTACTTTCCCCTAAGTATTGCTTCCATACTTGTCCCTTCATTAGACCTAAGTTGTTTTGGAAAAAAAAGTAAACAACTTAATTGGAAATTAAATAAGTGTTGAAATATAATTAAGGGGGGTGTGTGGGCGCAGCTTACCTAGAGCATTTAACGCAAATACAGGAACGTATTGCGTTGGAGGAGGTGGCTTGTCGTAATGATGATGATGAGGTGATTCGCTCGACGTGTCCTAGAACAAAAACATACCATAAAAACAATATTCTCATCCAAAACCTACTATCTAGTTCTATTAGATCATTGATCGGATACAATAATTTTAATATAAATCCGTTTTGTTACCAGTTTTAGGTATTTCACTTGAAATTTGTAATTTTAAACATACTTTATTTTTACAGAGTAAGAGCACTACATACATGCTTTAACAAAGATGTGCAACTTACCAAGATCAAAGGGATTCCTATCCACATACATACCTACCGTTCACACTTTTTTCATTATCTATATTATAGCAGCACATGTGACATAATCGTGTGTGTTACCTGTGGCGAGGTGTCCCGCGCGTCCTCCGTGGACCCGGACGCGGAGGTGGAGGTGGAGGGCGCGGGCTTGGCGGCGCGCCGCCGCTTGTGCGAGTACACCTTGCCGTGCGCGTGCGCAGTGCGGGCCAGCATGTCCGCCGCCTGACAACAACATATGAACTATTACGACTTGCATTTTGTCAGTTTCAGTGAAGTCTCTCAATCGATTTTTATTGTTGTTGCTTGCAACCCTTAATTTTTTTTACGAAAACAGTAAATCGATTTTGGGGTTTTTTGCAAAAACCAGCCCTAGTAGTGGTCATTTGAGCTTTACATTTACAAAAAAGTTTCCATAAACATTACAGTAATGTTATATACCTGCACGTTTACCTCAGTGTCTTGGGATCTGGAGAATCGCCTTTCGATGGAGTTCTTGAACTTGTAGGAGTGAAGGAAGTCTTCGGTGTGTTCGGGCTTCCGCACGGTGCGTAGGTTCGGTTCCCTCTTGCGGCGCCCGTCCAAGGGCAGGGGCTCGTCCTCGGGCTGGACTTCTCCGTCCCCTACCATAGGGGTCTGGGCCACTGATACTGGAAAATATAAACGTGGTTGAAGTAGATGTAAAGAAAAATATTACGTTTTGGTCATGTGTGGTTGCGTGTGGTCGCGTATTATAATATTTAGAGTGGATGATTAAGTGGTGTTGTCTCAAAAGTTGTTGAATGACAATTCTCGTTAATATCATTAAAATTGAATTCAAATTGAATAGAATCTCCCTTTTAGTGGGATTTACAAACATTTAAAAATCATTTGCCCCAAATTTACCCCCCTTACAGTCAAACTGGACTTAGTCAAAAATTGTAGTTTAACATTCAAAGACTCTCACCTCGATCACATTCCATGGGGTACGGTGTCTCCGTGGGCCGTTCTTCGTAGGGTTCCCTGATGAAGGGCGGCGGCGCGGGAGGCGGCGCCTGCGCGATGACGCCCTGCTTCATTGCGTAGCCGTGGCCGTGGGAGCTGCCCGACGAACTGGCTGTCTCGGATGATGAGCCTTGGTGCGAGCGGGGTTTCACGTCACGATTTATTGGCTCCCCTGAAAGCAATAGGAATCTTGTTAGCTTCTCTTACTTTAGAAATCATAAAGGTATAGTGTACCTAAGTATTAAGTAGATGGTTTCGTCATTTTGAGGGTGAAGGTAATGTATTGTCATAAGTCCTTAAGTAAGTAGGTACGTCGAAGTGGATACTATTGATTTAGTTTTTATATACATCGACTCTGATCTTTATTCGACGATAAACGGGCATAGCTAATAGCCAACTTTTCAAGCTTTATCCAGTGAACGATGTGAAAGCATTTTCTATGTTAAAATCCTTTTTCATGAACAAAATAAATGTTAAAACATAAAAGTATAAATACCTTTAGCAACAGCCTCGCAGTGCCTCTGCATATGCGCAGACAGTTGAACACAGAGTCCATCAGCAGGTCCGTAGCCATGCACCTCGATGAGGAACCGCATTACCTCGGCCACGGCGTCCTGGTAGCCGGCTCTGAAGTGTTCCTCGCCCACTTGCCGGTCAGCGGCTACAACAGAACCCCACGCGAAGATGGAACATCTTCCGGCGGGAACTCCCAACAACATTAGCGTTCTTCAGTGGCAAGTTAATGAGCGTGTCTTTGTAAACCTTGTGATGACTTCGAATGATACGCGAGGAGTTTATAGGAACGAGTGGCGGTGTTTGGTGGAACAGGTATGTTAGTAGGTTAGAACATCGGGCATAAACCATGTGGCATTTTAATTATCATATTATACGAATCTTTGCTAAATTATAAAAGCATAAGACACCATGGTTTATGTACGATTTGAGGATAGGTTGATGTAGGGCATCAATGAACAAAACTAAAAAATCTCTTTCAGATTTCTTGACATAAATGTATATTTTCTTTTGTATTTACCTAATTGTGTTCATCTTATTATTTTAGTTCTCAGAAATACCTGATAATAATGTAGCAGTTACTTGTAAATTCATTATTTCTCAGTAAGTTCATTGCTAACCTTAATACCTGGTGAGAATCGAAATAATTGCTTTGTAGGTAATGATTATGGTATCATGATGACTAAACTACGTAAACATTGATTTTATCAGTTTTAATTATACAATTTTGCGAGTCCTCTATAATTCGTGGCAAAATGTTTTATTGACGTCAATGTGACCAAATGAAGAAATATGGAATAATGAATAGAAACTGATTTTCAGAATCATTCCTAAACTGTTTTTCTTATCTATGTTAGTTTGCTTAATTAGTCCTCAGAACTATTTGTTGTAGAGGAAGTTGGCCCCGTTGATGCCCATTCGTGTTAATATCTATCATCTAGAAAGTGGTTATGATTATCCTTTAAACAGGTCACATAACAGATGTTGTTTGTATCTGTATGTCAGTGATAGGCTTACAAAATGCTCTTGCAAAGTATACTTTAAATATTCAGAGATTATGCGGGAATACGAATGTAACCTATTTTCGCTGATGTAGTCCTTAGGTTGTTTTCTACTTTGTATTCTGACATCAATCTTAAAACATTTGAAAGCTTCTGAAGAAAACCATGTCGCGAGAAGTTTTACCGGAGACCTATCGTGGCCTAACCGAGACTCTACTGAGATTGATTCTAACTCTTGAATTTTGCAGGACTAATAAACTTTACATTATTATTTCTTCAAAATTTGTTTAAACTTCAGTAAGTACTAAAATTTTTGGGTATTCAAAAGGATAGCAAATGATTTGGATAGTACATCCTCATTTTCTATCGTAGGTATAAAATTAAACTAAAATATAAACTTAAAAGCCCTTTACTCAACAAGTGGCAATATCTGAGGCGTGATCAAAGTTGAAAAGAAACAAAAAGTTTCTTGCTGGATGAGCAGATGACCAAATTTTAATGATGTCCTCAAATAAGCATTTGAATAAAAGGTTATGTTAGAAATAATTGAAAAATAAAAATGAACATGGGCTTGAATCTGTATGAACTTTAACACGAATAAGTGAATATAAGTATTATATTACCTGTACTGTTCACACAAACAAGCCCCGCATACAATTTGCATTAAATTTCAAACACTCCAACCAATTAGATCAAATAATTCCGATCTAGGACTCAATGTCAGCAAATCGCACACCACCGAAAACAGTCGGCTGCAGACTCAATCGTAGCTAAAAAATACGACATTCACTTGTTCAAAGTCGCAGATCAGAATCAAGGATCTAACGAGTAGGAGTTTAATCCAAAAGTACCTTTTCCATGTTTTCCAATTATAACTAACAAGTTTACCAAATAAGCGCGCTTTCCGTACGAACCGTTCGCGCGATCCTGCAGGAACTTGAGGTGGCGGATGGCCATCTCTATGATCTCCGTCTTCTCGACCCTGCCGCGGCCCTTCTTCAGGTACTCGGGCGGTATGAGCCGCGAGAGGTCCGCCAGGCAGTTGTTCATGCGGTCGCGGCGACGCTTCTCGATTATGCGATGCGACATCGGATCTTGCTGTTGGGGAAACTTTTTGTTAAATTCGCTCGTCTTTTTCGTTTACTGTCATAATAGCCTTTCGTTTCTTTATAATTGAAAATTGATTTTATTAATACGATGCTAGAATCACATTTTGAGATTAAAAATATCATGACATATCTACTTTAAAAGCGCTTTAGAATTACCAAGCTTGCAACACAAACACGTGTGGGGTCTGTCCACTAGGCTAGTTCATAGTACAATATCGATAATAATAAAAATCGGGCATATTCAGTGTAACTTGCCCTCGAGACCTTCCCCTTCTTGAGGTAGGCGCCGGGCGGGTACTCCGCCTCGTCCTCCGAGGGCGCGGCGAAGTTGAGCTGCTCGCCGGCCACGCGGCCAAAGCCGTCGTTGGAGTTGTAGCTGGAACAAGGAATTACATACGTTAGGACATGTCGAATGGGGAGAGAATTCAAGGCGAAAAACAAGAGTTCAAATTTGTTTTGGTAGAATCAGCCGAATTGAAATGGGAATATGTAGGGTAGGTAATAAAGCGCATCTTGAGAAAGGTCGATATATGCAGACTGGATATATCGACCTTTCTCAAGTATCAAGGAATATCAGTATTTAAAAAAAAAAACTATTACTGAGAATTTGTATGATAACAGCGTTGCCTATTTCAGTCAGCCAAAAAATTGTTTAGGATTCTTATTGGAAACGTCTTAGCCTGTCTCAAAATAAGTATCATCTTCTTAGATCGATTCCAAAGCACAGCTAAAGTTGACAAAACGAAAAAATCCAACACAAACAAACATATAATACGAAACATCAAACTTGTTTTGAGCAAAAGAAAAATATTCGGCACAAACAAAAGAATGACGCGTTCAGTTCTAAACATACATTTGAACAACTCGTAAGGGGTGCTACCACGTGACTGGCAACCAGACGAACAAAGGGCCTTTGTACACGAGGCAACAGTTACTTGACGTCTTTAGTCACTAAGCGAATATACTATAGAGGTTCCGGTAGTTCGTATATTGTATGCAAACCTCTTTGTAGACCGATCGTTGGGGATAGAAGACTCGTGTTTCTTACTATACGTAGGGTGGTCTTAAGATTGTATAAGCTCAAGGCTGTAGCGACATGTGATGCGAAACGTGGTGGCAAAGTCTACAGGAAGTTTTGGATACACGAACAATGTTATTGGAGTACGTAAAGACGTCTGTTTTACAGGGGTTCGGGAAATATTTTAGGCGTCGTTTGTTTTGTACCTAGTGTAGCTACGGGGATGTTTTCTAGGATTTTTATTTTATAGTAAGTATTGAGTATACTTTAAAGTGCGAAGCGAGTTTGACGGATTTGACGACGGATTTGGTATTTTTTTTAAATAAATGAACCAATATAGCTTTTACGCAGGAGTCACAGTGGAATGATACGATTCCTTGCAGTCTTACTAAAGTGGTAAAAAAGTGTCCAAAGCAATTGTTATCACAAAAAAGTTAGCTCAGGAAATGTGATATCAATAGGATATTTCTGTCACATGGAAAATTATAGAGTAAATTATCGAAACAGGTGCACAATAAAATGACGTGGGCAAAAATATGACAATGACTGAGCGCACGTTATTATGAACGTGCCCTTAAGGTTCATGTTGATAGCGAGATATTTGTCACACGTGACGAATTCGTAGCTTATCGTATCACTAAATTATGATGAATTGGTGTTACCGTGTTTCTGTTAAAATAACACGATTCGCTCGGCTCGTATCTATCGGATCAGTCGTGCGTCCGATTTTCTGGAAACAATAGACCATCATAAACTATTTGTAACACGACTGTAGTGTTAGTAGATTATAACAAGTCTATGGATTACTTTCCACTTACAGATTGATATCGAAAATGTGACCGATAAGTGATAAAAACCACGTTTCATACTCATATCAGTGAAGTATTCGTTGAAAACGCAGCATTAAATACGAAATACAATGTAACATCGTGACAAAATCATGACGCATTTTCAGCTCGAGTTTGACGACAATTGGTAATAGAGAAACACGTTTCAAAGTTTGCATGCTTTGACATAACAGTGTGTTTACAAAACTTCGAAAGGAAACCGTATTGCTTAGTAAGGTGGATGGAAAAATTTGTTAAACATGCTGTGAATCACGTGTCTGACCTACAAAACGCATCAGCGGCTGCGACTCAAGGCCGCCGCCCCACCGCGCGCCGCGATCAACAGTTCAACTTCGTTTTTCTTTTGTTTATTTGTGACTGGCTTCCACGAGACTTCTTTCTTTGAGGAAAGACTTTAGCTTTCGTATGCTGTATACGAAAGCTCAGCACGTGAATTTTGTTGTTTTGTTTTCTTTGATTAGGGTTCCGTATTAGAACTCCGCTGTCTGTCCGTCTGTTTGGCACTAGTCTGTATCTAAAGATTATGTATTTCAGTTACCAATATACAATAAGTAATGAAAATAAAAATTGAGGTTATGTTTTTTTAAGATGAAGAGAAAGGGGGAGGCAGCCTAGCTAAAACAGGCTATATGTATAAAAAAAATTCTTTTGGGTAACTACCTCCCCATTTACAAATGTGTAAACCCTAAACAAATTTATTTGTCGCCCAACAAATTCATTTTTCTTTAACCCATCTATACGGAACCGCGATAAGTTACGCGTGTCCGGCTCGCACTGGAACGGTTTTTTATTTCTTTTGATTTTGTGCGTAATAGCGGAGACCGGAGTTACGAGATCGATGTTAAACTTTCTTAGCATTAACTAAGTTTGTTTGGTAATGTTTCAACGGTAATGACGCATTTTGATTTCGATCAATGCTACGTATAATGATGTCACTTGTATTGGTAAATAAAAGTTAAATATCGGTTAAAAACATGGCTGATTGCTGACGTAGTCGATTTGAGAGGTTTGCCAAAAATTCACGTGTTAAAAACTCATTCGACAAAGCGTAATTATGGACATGATATTGTTTTAGCCTAGACCTACCTACCTACCTACCCCGCGTAGAACAAGCCTTTGTGTGATCCACGAATGTTTGTCCTGAGTCTGGGTGTCTTTGTGCATTTGTCTTGAATGTTTGTAAAACCCGCGACACAAGGATTAAATTCCTTGCCGCGGGAGTCGTTTTCTTCGAGACAAGATAAGAAAAAAAATCTTCAAATAATTTTCGAGCCATGTTTTTGATGAATGGAAGTAGATTGTGTTAGATTTTAAATTAAGTTTAAATGGAAATGTACAATCATTTAAGACAGGTTTTGTTAAATGTTTGGTAGTTGCGCAGCTTTCACACTAGTACAGATGTCTAAGGGAACAAAACGGCTAGATCCATGTGTAGTCGTGATAGGAAACAAGTGAACGTCGCATACCAGACAGCATTGTGTCTTGTGGAATCTGATTTTATGAATTCAGATGCAAATCAATGTGAACTACTCAAACTGTCTAGTCTCACTGAGGTAAATGTTCTAGACTTTTCTTAGTGGCAAAAACTCGATAGCAATTAACGCCGATTTTAATGCTTTCATGCATGCTTTCTTTTCTCTAAAGCTAATTAAAGCTAATGTTGTCAAAAAAAAAGAGACTCGCGATTGAAGGGATCTGAACCTTTAAAATCGGCTATAAAAGTCAAGTCTTTGTAGGAGTTTCCTTGAATATTTATTTTAAATCTGTTGTTTTAATAATTGCTGATATAACAGGAACAGAAATACTTAAACATTTCACTATCTAACACGGGTAATGAGGCGTAATAAAGAGTATCCTAGTACTCTTTGAATTTCGAACCCTAACGCTAACCCTAAAAGTGAGAAGCAAGCAACAAAATAGTAGACACGACAAGAAAATCTTCACATACAATAGGTATTTCCTCCTTCGGAAATACAGCGTCAAAACAAGAATATTTAGGTGGGCATTAAAAGGATTTATTCTCACATTGGAAACGACCTTGAGAATAATACATAATGAATTGATCATATATATTAAATTCGACATGGAACATACCCGAACAACGTGAATGGTAATCGCGATATAAATTCAGGGAAACTAGGAAATATTGAGTAAAATCGGGGAAGCGAAATGATGATGGACGACGTTGACGAGATACCTGATAAAAAAAGTTTGTTAAATGATAATACAATAAAGATTTCTAATGTTAATTGGATAGTAAAACTATATTAGTTACGATATATCTAACAGTAAAAAAATACTAGTTAGATAAATTTAATTAAAATTTATGACTGTATAATGACGTCACTATCCGATGAAAAATGTTATATATAGTTAGGTACTTGATTATGGTGATGAAGAAACCTCCTTATTACTTTCTCGAATAAATTAAAAAGATTTTATTAAATAAAATGACGTTTAAATAATATCACTAATTTGGATGGACATTGTAAAGCTAAGGTTTGAAGCGGCGCTAAAGTAATTGACAAACTATTTACCCTTAATAAAGCTATTAAAACAAGTAATAGTATTTTAGCATTACCGCCATATGTGTCGATCAAATGAATAAAAATGACAATCCTTTTTAACATGTCTTTTGACTTGTCAAACCAAACCATACTCTTAATGTCATTTGTCTAAAAAATGCAATCCGCCATGTTGGTTCCAAACTACCAAATCTACATACCGTACATAAATATAAAATGCTTTACGACATAAAAGTAAACAAATGACAGTGTTACGATAAATGTGGTCGCACGATGTGCTAAAAGATAAATAATATATCTATAGCACGTGAATATCGTAACGTGATTGTGACGCCATGACACGTGCTGCGTTATATATAGAATGCTGGTGGGTAGCCGCTGCACCTATTCTGATAGGTATGTGAAAAGTCTATTGCTTAAGAATTTGTAGATCTGACGTATAGAATAAGAAAAACGTTAAGTTATTGTTGTTAGACGCAGTATTTTATAAACTGATGCAACTTGATTAAAGCGTAAGCAATATTTATCGAAAAGTACAAGATAACATGTAAAAAAAGTTTCCTATTGATAATGTAAAAAAATAAAATAATTTGGTTACAGGTGGGGTGTTTCTATTTTTATTTTAGAATGATTTCGACTGGGTGCTCCCATGTTATACTTTGTTAATTTTCAGAAAGCGAAAAGTGAACAAAAATGTTGATTTATTAAAACCTTTTTCAATCTCTTCACAACTTTAATGAATAGTCAGACTTGTATGCTGACTTATTAATTACGACCTTAGCACGTAAGTCCCTATTTGCCTCCCCTCTGAATCAGTGGATCGTTACACTGATTCAGAGGGGAGGCTTCTTTTTCAAAAAACTTTCAAAATGTGTATGTCGACCATAATTTTCGTTTCAAATAGGAACATTCCCGAATAATTAATTCTATCAGTGCATTATTCGTAATTTTTTTGACTAACTCATTCCAGAATGTCCGACTGTTAATTAAAATGCACTACAGAATATTCTTCTAGAAATAATTGTATAATATTTTTACAAGCTTTTGTTTAACAGAACTTACATAAAAGGTCACATTTCTGAGAAGCCTTTGCCTCGTGTTTGTAAGTGGAGCTACTTATTTGTGTTATAGTATTCATATTTCATTTGTCTGCATGTGTGTCGTATTCCTTTCACGTTTTATCCGACTGCTGAAATAGGGTTATGTTACGACATTGATACTGTAGCTTTTTGCCATTTCACTGTTTTGGAGTCCGTATAAAGATTGAAACGTGTGATATTGTTGATGAACAAAAATATGTTTTGTTTACTAACTTATGCCTTTGAACCAAGAGTTTAACATCTAAATAATTGCAAAAGATGTTCAATTTTTATTGATACCATTCCCATTTTAAATATTCATTAAATGGACTCATAAAAAAAACAAGTTATTTAACAATTTATGAAGTAATGCCACTTATCAATGACTGAAAGCGCTAAAATTCTTGTCCATATTTTGTCCAGTTGTATTTTTGTTTTGATAATACTCAGCTAGTCGAGATTGTCTAAGATTATATTCACACTGACACAATTACATATTCTTTAAATTTCAATAACTAGTACAATGAACTTATTTATTCGGCGTTGAGAAACATTGGAAAATACCCAGATCAGTAATATTAAAATATGAAAATTTAGTATCGAGGCTATTACTTAGCCACGCCGCGTTAGATTCACGTTATCAAAATACATTGTTATTATCATAAGAAAACACTAACACGTGATTGAATAATACTTTTTTTAGCATCAGTTGCCTTGGATCTGTTCCTTTTTTTTTGGTTCTCAAACTGGTTTCTGATTCAACTCACTAAATGTCCGACTATCTTGCTCTATGCTTTACATGGAATAAATCTAGGATTAGATTACAGTAGCACGGTAGTGTTAAGGTAATTGTTGCTTCCGATAAGGGTCTTCAATTGACACAAACAAACATAAGCGCGGTCATTGAAATTACTTTTTCCTCATGATTACCTCTTTTATGTTAAAGGTAAGAATTCAGATGTTGGTATTCTAGGACCAAAACTAAATTGTGTTCTAAACTTCTACCATAAAATATTCTTTACATTAAAGAAATTTGAATTTTACCTACATCGTTATCGCTACGTGATCGTAAACGCCATACAAACGTACTCACTTGCACTTTCAGCCTAGCAAATAACTCTTTTATTATACAACAAACTAAGCTACTCACTCCCATCTGCTCAAACTGGGGAAGGTGATCCCAACAGTCAATATTTTGCTATTTACATAATATCTACCTTAAGTTTAAGACGATGAAACTTGATGATTATATTTCTGTTTTGGTCAATCGAGCGTTAGTTAGACAGTTAGTAAGAAACTAATAAAAAAACTTACGCCAACAACCCCGGCAGGCGATCAGACACGTCGGGCCTCGAAAACGGCGTCAAAAGTATATTCATCACAAAATCGAACGCGAATACGCGACAGGTGAGCACATGACCAAGCTGACTACTAACAACTGCAATGAGACACCGGCCTGCTGCTTGTGCTCGTAGGATGGATATAAATGTGAAGAAACACAGGACAGTCCAGCATCGAAACACCAAACCACGTTGATAACACGTCCGACAACTACGCACAAAATGCGATAATGATTCAGTGCTAAAATGTGATTTGTACGTGTAGGCTGGATATGTGTCACGTTTATACGGGATAATCCTCAAATCAGAGAACTCGAGGAACCGGGATGTTGAGATTATCAATCGATAAGTCATCAACGACTTTCAGTGGATAAAATCAAATATTTTTGTAAAGGATTAATGTATTTTAAAGATAAAGCAAGTACCTATCTGCTATTTATAGTAGATCAAGAATAAATAATAATTTATCTGTTGAGTTAGGTTTCATTACAGATTATTTAATTGTAATTAATTACAAGAAACTTGCAAGACATAATAATTAACTAGAGATCGCAAGACACGTGTTTCAAATATTCGCGTCACGTTTCTTCTTTCATTTATAAAATTTTCCACTGACACAATTGTTATTCAACACTTTATAAATAAAATCGCAAGCACTTGTTCAAGCATGTTTTTTTTTAATTTATAACTTGACGTGACTTTTTAAGTTGAGTTGATTTAAACTATTTAATTAAAAAAACGTATAAATGTCCCACTGCTAGGCAAAGTATTCTTCTCATAAGATCTACGATAAGTTACTGATCACTAACTCCCTTGGATCATTTGAAATTAATAAACCCCAATTCTTTAATAAAAGTCTATTTGTATCTTTTACACAATCAGTCCAATTTCTTGATCTGCACGCAAGATCTTAATTCTTATTAGGTACCCTTCTAGTCTGAAGAGTTAATATTACTTATTACTTGACTACCGGTACCAGATATGAAAAATGCGGTATTACTTCGATCCGTTCACCGGTTTTCCATCCGCGATCCGTCATGGTCACTGAGTCTTTAGCACGTGATGTGTAAGCGCGCGCTTCACACCAGACTCGAAAGGGTGAGCCATGCTTTATTTAATAAAAGCAGAAAAGTCACGTATAAAAATATCGCTATATAAAAATGTATTGTTACTTATATTTTGTTTGAATTATTTTGCTCTTTGGGGGAGGCCTACGTTCGGCAGTGGACGGCGATAGGCTGAGATGATGATGATGATGACGATGATTTTGCTATTTCTCTTTCAGAACTAACAAGAATTTTATAGAATATTAATTTGTAAAATTAATTTAGTCCATCTATCTATAGGTGTGTTGAAATGCCTTAAATGTGTCATTTATAGATTAATGTTTAAGTCACTGACTGGACTGAAACTGATTTCCCAATCTTATTGTTATGATGCGTTGATCTAAGTTTAGAAACATTAAATCAAAGTGAATACTAGGCATATATAAACATTCAAGCATTGGGCACGTGTCTTCAGTGACACATGTTTACATACGTAAGATGAGACGATGAAGACTAAAGGCAAAATATTTAAACGAATTCGACACAAATATTTTGAAAGATCTTGGGGACCTTTAGACATACACCCAAACTTAAGAACTGATACGATACAGTCGTTAAAAAAAATATCCCAAAGAGTATTTAAAACGTAAAAAAAATTTTTTTTTTCTTTTGACTTTCTATGTCATAATTTATATTTTACGTCTTATGCAACAACTAATATACTTTTAAAAATATTTGTTTCGGTACTTGTCTCGTTTGTGAGCGGAATCATGGACACAGCTTTGGTCACGTGTATAACCAAGGCGTTCGTTCTTGGTACGTAGCTCAGTAAATACTTGTAGATATGACACGAGACTTGCGTTCTTTAATGTTTAGTTTTTAAATAGTTGTTTTAGCACATAACAACTTTTGTTTGCCATCTTTACAGTCCTAATTTGTAATGTATTTTTTTTTGTATACCGGTCTAAAGTCTTAAATTAGATTAGGCACAGATTTAAAAAGTAACTTCTTCTTTAAGATAAGTAATTACAAAATCTATTTTTTTTTCTCAGAAAAGAAACGTTAAACCAAAGGTGCTAATAACCCACGCGAGTACCAATGTGACTTTATCAATATCATATTTACTTTCTTAGCTATTTTAAGACACTATTGACAAGTTGGAATAGTGCCCGATAAACAGTAATAGGCCCGTAGTCTATTACACAGCACTTGTATCTAAAATCTGGCAGAATATCGAAGCCCCGTGCCGAAAAAAAAACAACGATGAGGCAAATTCGCTATTCAAATGATTGCAAATTGTGATTTCCAGAAAAATAGGTTAGGATCAGAATAGTAAATGTTGTCGTCAGATTCTGTCTGCCCTGCAGCAAGCAAATGTTAGATTATTTACATTAAGTTTAATTAAATTACAAAATTGTCATCAAATGAAGAAAAAAACCGATGCGAAATTGTTATTGTTATTATTTATATGAGCACGCATATCAACTCGCGAGTACGAGAATTAGGTGTTTGATAAGAAATAAGTAAACATGGCGTTTGTAACCTCTCTAAGTTTTTTTGAGAAGTTAAAAAAAATGGTTACCAAATTGAAACATTGCAAATTAAATAGAATAATAGAAACAAGTCACTAGAATCCATATTGAATCATTACAAAAGCGTGATCGTTGATTAGTTATCGTAGAATATCGTTGCAATTGCAGGGATGACGTCACCCACTAGTCACGTGCCCCGATTCACGTGCGGCGAGGCGAGTTACGATCAGAATGTCGAACGCTTAATCGAGATCACAACAAAAACTAGTTTTTTAACGAATCACGATCTCTGTAAACATTTATTGTGATTTTGGTTTAACCTTAGCGACTTGATAACCTTTATTTTGTCTTAATTTTAAGAGTTATTTAGGGAGAAAGTGAACTGCCAAATTTGTTTTGGCTGTCATACAAATTAAACAAATAGGAAGGCTTGGATATTTTAACGGTGGAAAGAAAATTCCTGTGAATAAGATAGCCAGGAAAATGTCGATACCGATGACAATTAAAAGGCGAATTGAAATTACTCCAATGACATAATTTGAAATGCATGAAGGTCACTCTGTTAGCTCATAGTTATGCTAGCCCAAACTCACCAAGTACTACCTGAAAATTGATTAAGGTACAATAGAGATGCCCTTAATGCAGAGAATTTACCTAGTTTTAAATCTTCAGCAGAAAGAAAACAACACTATTCCAATGCATTCAAACGCTTGAAAGTCAAACGGGACGACACCAATAAACTGCAATTAAAAATGAACTCATTTGCCCTAGGTTTAGAGTCTAAATATTATCGGCATTAGGCAAGTTTACGTCAAAGTTCGCGAATAAATGCCGGTCACGTGCTGTTACGTGAGCGAAACTAAACGGGCGTAATTGCCCTATTCACTGCAATGAATATTAAATCTTATTTTCTCCATCATACGTTACATAGTTGCTATTAAGTTGTGTGTCCCGATTGCAGTCGCGTGATGTGGCGCAATAGATCGTCAGTGTTGGTTAACAAAGAACAGACGACGCATCAGACACTTGTTTAAAGTACCTTATTAAGGGCGGCCATTAAAAATCAGTGATAAAATAAAAAACACGATGACTAGCAAGTATTGACATGTATGGTATGGTTGGATATCCATGCTGACAGTTTCAGTTTCATGCAAGAGTTTGAAGAGTTCTGCAACACTAAAAAAAGAACGAGAAACGATCCAACCCTTGAGAAGATCAGCACGGCCAAATAATCATACTTACGCATAGATTTAAAATTAATTAGATCAAAATGACTGCGACTGCTAATGGACTCTTATAATCGTATTTCGACAACTGTAAGTCCATAATCCATTGGAAAATACCTCGAAGATATAAATAATTTATGAGAAAACTAGTAGTTCAAAGACGCTAACTAAAGTTTAGCTTACACGTGGATGATATCAAGTCCACGTGCGTCTAATGCCAGAGATAGTATAGATATACGTTACACTTTGCTGGTCTCACGTCCATAATTCATTTACGATAGGTACGTCTCAAATACTGTTAGATAAGCAACATAATAAGTGTATTCTGCCTACAAAGAACTACAAAATGTTCAGGAAAAATATCACACATTATTGGTAGAATATAAGTGGGACATTGCACTACGCGGCGTAGATGACTCCATTCCTCACGACTGGATAGCACCATGCTGTGCCCTAGGTTGTATACCCGCGTTGTTCTGAGTCTGGATGTCTTGCGTATGTAATTCGAATGTTTGCGCGACACTAGAATTAGATACTGGAGTCGACATAAAAATAACAATAAAAGTTTTACTTTAAGAGCTAGCTGTTTAAATCGAAAAATATGTAACTAGGTTGATTTTCACAGTTAGATAGTAATTATCTTGTGATATACACGTATGCCAGTGAATAAAGTACTTCTTTATCATTTTTTATGATACATATATAGGTAGCAACAGCTAACCTCGGAAACGTTAGGAGGTGCCCAACTGGGGCCGTTAATTAAGAACTCTTGACAGACCTACTGAACCGTCAACCTCCGACATAAAATCCTCGAATAAATCCTTTTTCAAGTCACACCAAGAGGTTTTAATGCATCGGTAGTGGAGATAACAGGAAACCACGCTGTATAATGATCGAAATCCGGTGTGGGGGAAGCTGGCTAAAAACAATATGGGAAAGGTCGAGTCAAAAGCAAATTAATAATTACTAGTATATCAAATCAAGAGTGGGCGTGGCTCCTATGTCATATATGTTATCACAAAACACGGAATTTTACTCTGCCTAGGCCTGTACAGGGCAGTAATATGTCCGCTCTTAATTCACAATACCCTACTTAACTGTGGTCTCTGTTGCTCTAGTTGAGCGACACAATCAGTGTACTGTAAGTATAAATAAATAATTCAGTAAATAATTAATTGCTTTTTAATTCAGCTATTACCTGTAGTGTCCTACGGCCTGTGTGTCTCTTAAATGCTTTATTTTTACCCCAGTAATTTATTATCTAAAATCTTCGTTATTTTTATTTACCCCGTTGTAGTTATTATTAGTTCAACTTTGAAAACTGACGGCGCTTTGACCTAAGATATGACCGTGAATTAGAAATAATTAATTTATACAGACCTAACTGTATAACATTTAATCGGTCAACGCTATCAATACAATATGAGTACAATATATTTGGCGCTCAAACTGACATTTTTAGAATTTTGACGTCTAAAACTCATACAGATTTTTGTGAATGAAAGGAATAAGAAACAAATATGGCTACCATTTGACAGCTAACTGTCATTACACAACACTTTGACGTTTAAAAACTGGTTGCGAATTTTGATACAGGTATATTCCATATTACAACGCGGCCTTTCACTAATTACTGCTTGTACTTACTTTCAATTTTAATCAATATAAAGAGAGAGAGAAATTTTATTTTTGGTTTTAAACCTTTTTACCTTAACTTTACACCTTATTCGGATGCCTACTTAAAAAGTCTTTTTGTGGATCATACTTAAAACGTTCAGTATTTGAAAATGGACATTCATATTTCATAAGTAATTTGTATTCTAAAATTAATAATATTTACTTGTACCTAAAAGGTTTTGATGATTTTAATAAAAGGTAAATCGGAAAACCTTTATCAAATGATAAATCATGGTCACGTTAAACACGTGAAAGTATACATAAAACAAATTAAAAATTAAAAAGTTTAAGGTTTTAATTGTTCAAAACTTTCTTCAAACGAGTCCAAAGAGGCCGTACACGGAATGCCTTTGTCTAGACTTCGTTACAAGTTGTGGTAAACTGAAAGTTCATTCGCCTCTTGTTTATGATACGCCAGTCACGTGAACCGATAAACGTGACAAATTCAACGAATAAGAATATTATATGATTAGGGAAAGATAAAGTTACCTACTTTTGTTATTAACATAAAAACTTGATATGAAATAAATGTATCACGTTTGGTGAAATGAAATCCGTTTGACTTTTAAAAATGTATCATTTGGGTAGTAGCATTTAGAGTCGTAATTATCTAAACTTTGGCATTTATTCATTCATAGGATACAAATTCAGACATATTTTTGTCCTTACTTTGAATTGTATTCTAGCTTTCAAGTATATTAGTTATTCCAAATAAAAGAAAAAAATAAATTTTGTAAAATAGTTTGGCTTATTAAAACTCGCAATTAAAAAGGTCCATTGAGATAAGGCTAAAGTGATAAATACTACAAAAACTATTTTTAATAAGTTTCCCGCATTAATAAATTTAATCTTTAATCTAATCCTTGCACCTTTGCATCTTGCACACATGCACAAAGATACCCTTATGTACATTATAAAAAAAAAAGTTCAAAATATTTCTAAAATAAATAACAATTTCCGAGTACTTAATTAGTAGCTTAATTACCTTTCTACTGACTCAGCTCAGATAGTGGCACGGGTTTAAGATTATGACGTAAAGGAGAAATTTACAAAGAGTCCGTAATCATTTCTTATTTTTTTAAAGTTTGATAAGTGTTGATAAGGATAGCCCAGTGATAGTATAATGTGGTATAATGAGATTTGTTTTAGGTCCGGGGTTTAGAAACCTTGTGATATCATCATGTGATGCCAGTGACTCAACGCGGATTGACTTGGCCGGTATAAAAGGAGGTAGTAGAGAATAACGTTTACATTTTCTTGTTCGGGTTTACCGTTTAGAAAATAAATAGTTTTAAATTAATTAAAATAAATAAATAGAATAGTGTAATATAAAAAACAGACTTTGTGAGAGGACGCGAGGAAAGGTTAGGGAAGCTGTCTACAGTTGAATAATATTTAACTACAAAGACAATTTTGTTGAAAAATAACGCAGTTTTCTATAATTATCAGAATCATTGAGTAATCTGAAGTGCCTTAATCGCAAGCAAGAAGAAAATAATCAAAGAGAAAATTAAATTAAAACCATATACCTCAAATTCAAGGTTCGACTTAACTTAAATTCAAATCGGTTAATAATCATAATTTTCTTTGAAACCTCAGGAAGGAACTAAGTCTGAAAAATTAGAAAAACTCTCGTTACGTACCGCAGTCTATTTCCATCCACCCCTTTATTCTCTTTAAAGGTTAAATTCTCATTGTTCTATATTTTCGTTCATAATCAATATGTTTCAAATAAAAGTTTCCTATTGCACTTTTAGGTATTCCCGGAAACGAAGCTAAAATTAGATTCCTCGGAAGTATATGAAACATTCAAATATTCTTAAAATAAGAAAAAAGTTTCAAGTTCAGCGTTTCTACGGCTTTGACCTTTAAAGGGCATTTTTTGTTATAAATCTACAAAGCACGAAGTTATTAGGTTTTTGTATTAATTTAACGGTTGTTTAGGTGTATAATGGTAAACCGCGTTTTAAGTGGAATATTAGAGGAAAATTTGGTCAAAAAGGAACTTTTAACCTTTAAACGGGAAATGTTCTCACCTGACCAAATACAACAATCGACGCCTTAATTTAAGGATAAGTGTGTAATTATAATTATCTAACGTAGAGGAAATTCTTACCACCTGATAAGCGATAATCTTGATTATTAACTGAGATTTTGTATATTATTCTTCATCGATTCATGCATATTGTTCATTATCAGTTTGCAATCTGACTTTATTTTTATCCTTAGTCACTTTATGTATCACACACAGACATCCCTCATTAAATTAAAAAAAGAAACAGATCAATTTCCCATTCTCATTTCTTAACTATCAAATTATGGAACAGTAACATCGTATTTCGTCGTTTCTAGAATCCTTGATTATTAATTCATTGGCTTTTCATATCCCTCATCGTCCTGGCTGTTACAAGGTCAGGTTTAGGGACAACTAGGTCAAGGGCTCAGGGACTCGAGGGCATATTACGAACTTGTGTGGCGCGCGCATCGCGTCCGAACAGGGGAAGAAACCGGTACTTCAGTATAGATGTATTTGTTTTTTGTACGTGTTGTTGCCTAGAAACGGGCTTTAGCTGGACAACTTTTTCAATTACCTATATTTTGTTGTGAAAACTGTTGACAGGCGCTATATATTTATGGTCATTTTTGTCTCTCCGTGGTCTTTCATTCTAAAGCCAAACTATTGAGAGTGGAATAGCTGTAGACTTTTGACCGGATATCAAACCTCTATCACTTTGAAGCTGTAAAAACACGTGTAAACTGACACCCTTACAATATTAATATAAGAAGTACAACCTAGTGACCCCGCGCCAGTCCGTCGCCTCCGTGGAGGTTACATTACTGTCTAACCTTCATAGTACTGAGTACATTCAAGACGGCAAGCAATCATTATAGCAGGTGTCATGTCCTATACATAGACCAATAACTATAATGTAGTCATTACTTGTGGTTTTTAGAGGTCTTGTATTCATGGCTAACATTATTAATATGTATAAACTATACAGCAACTTTAGTATCTGGTTAAAAGCTGTATTTAGGAGCCTCAATTGGAAACAGTTCCTGAATTTCAGAAGCTTAGATTGAAGAAAGTATTTCAGTAAGATCTCTTTGAAACGATCATTCATATGATCTTGCATACGTATTAAAATATAAAAAACCAATAAGTAAATATTAGATCATCTTTCACTTGCCCTTAACCCATTTTTTATTTGGGGTGGGAGCAACGAGTCTTCTTCCATACCTTTCAATCTGACGTCATCTCACAAGAAACTCTTTCCAGCCATTTCGTCGTTTCTTTGGTCGTCCTCTTCCCCTATATCCAATAAGTAAATACTAGAACCTTCTTATATACATATATTAATATCCTTGACATTGAAACAACACGTGAACATCGAGAATTCTAATTAGCCGTCCATGCAGTTCCCATTCATGCTTACCTGCCACTTTCCATACCCACAACTGCTATTGTCCCGAAATAAACTGCTATAAACGAACGTACATGTATATGTGTTATGTGTACGTAAGGTGTTGTATGGTAAGCGAGTGGGTGCCAACGTGACATACGAAATGTATGTGAAGTTTGTATTCCGGATAAATCCGGATTTGTATCGACTTTTGAGTTAATATAAGGCCACGTTTGCCTTTTAAAGACTATTTAATTTTAATTCGTTGTTTATACGATGTGGCAAAATAAGTCTTTTGTTAATTTTTGGGTTTAGGGGAATTCAGTGTGAAAAGTAGTGTTTTATAAGAATTCCTCTGATATTTGATCTCAAAATTTAACAGTTACCAGTTTTTAATCACATTTATTTTGGAAATGCAATTTGTGAAATATTCTTGAAACTGGACCCGGATATGTTACAAAGATCCGGTACATTTTTTTAAATTTAATTATGCAACATTACTTATTAGGTAGTATTAGTGAAACTAGAAGTAATTAAAATTCCGGACGACCTTGTTAAATTAAAACTACGAACTTTGCGAACCGATCCCAAACCGCAACTGTTATGAAAACGGCAATGAGATCCCCCTTATCTCCGATACTGGAACAAGTCGTCTCAAAATAAATCGACATCGAAATGTCTAATCGGGCACTCACTAATAATATCAGGTTCGTGTATATTAAGTACTCTGTCCCAGCATGGGAGGGCACGTGTCGACGGCAGTCACGTTGCCGACCACGAGGCGCCTTACGTAAACTACAGAACGAAGTAACCGACGTCGTGACGTAACGCGCGATAACCGCACTTGTGGAGTCGTGCTACAATACAAACTGAACTCTACAACACCAGTGACACACATGCCTTTAGGTGGCCACTTTAGAATTTAACTGATGAATAATGCTGGGAGTTTTCCGAGGAGAATTTATTTACAACTAGAAGCTGCTTCGTCAGACCATCAGGATTTTTTTTTTCTTGGATTGTAAACGAGATGGATTAAACAATAAAATGATAACTTCTACTTTGAAGTTTGACGAAAAACTACTGATAAGAAAATGTTTTTGATGACGCTTCGCATACTGTAAAAACATTAAGGATAAAAAATTCGATGCTTGAAAAAAGCATTTAAAATAATCTAAGCACTGTTTGATGCACGAATGTCATGAAAAATGGCACGAAGTCTCTATCTCAATGGAATTTTAAAATATCCAAAATTTCTTAACCCGCCTTTGACCTTGTTGCATAGCTAAAATTCGAGTTACTGCATCTGAAAGTTTGCGCAAAAATCTCACCGTGCTCTTATTCGGTTGTTGCAGGGAAACTGCTCTACAAACTCAAGGCTCCAAATTTTAATAAATTCAATAGCGTATTTCTAAACACCATATTTTGACGTGATTTTGACCTTGCTCAAAAACAGCACACAGCTTGGTTGCCCATTGATTCACTGCAATAATTCTGCATTCTTTTGGTCATTTTATTCACTTGGGTATACGACCCCGGAAATACGATGTTTTAGGTTAATGACTCAAATTGAGTGTGAAAAACCTAGCTATTTATATCGATTAAATCTTTATTTTGGCCAGTTCAGATGAAATAATAGTTTATACCTTACTCGGGTTAGAAATAAGTTATACCTTAAAATCAATGTTCAAAAAATTTGTTGAATCAGTTACAAAAATTTCCACAAGTAGTGTTATGTGCAAGTCCACGGGCTCAAAAGAATCCTTACACACACACCCGCGGAAACAAACTGCAGTCCTCGAAAGAAAATTGTGCACACCACTAACCATGAACAGTCAGAGCTTTGAACAACATGAATTTAATTAGATAAATAGATACTTTTTTTGCGCATCAGACCTTTGGTTTTAGGAATGCATATCGTTTTACTATCTGTTAAGCTTATCAAATGTGAAAGTGTGACGTCACAAGCAAATTTGGGTTGTGTGTATGCCCACCGTGCCCACAACGGTGTATCCGAGCCCGCACATACATGCTAAGCTATTAAACTCTACAATTGTCCGTATATTAATAATGAGTAAAATATTCTTAAGTAACAAAGCATAAATCAAAAACAATGTTTCAGCTTACCATAGTACGAGAATACGAAAATATATATGAATACAGTCACGTTTTCCACTTTTATTTTGCAAACTGACTAAAGCTTTTCGAAGTTTCTAGTAAACTAAATTGCCTTACCTATGTAAATAGTACTGTGTGTGATTTTATATTTGATTCTATTTTGAGCAACATATTCTAATTCTGTCACGTGCCTGATTTGATATCTGATATACACGTTGCAGTTTTGAATATTGTAATATTTTGGTTATACGTATGAATAACTTTGTTCAAGCAGAGAGCAAGTTTTCCTATAAATGTAAAGACCTTAAATGCCAGTAAGTATTTTTACACGCTTTTTTTTTGCTTTCGAATCTCTGTTCTTCCTTTTTTATATCAACGGATTTCAGGAAAAACAAATGAGAAATTGGAAAGACAAATGAACGTACAAAAAATGTTTGAAGTGCACTGGCTGGACGTCCGATAAAGGAAAAAAAGAAAGTGATGTGCGTGGGTCACCCTCGCCGAGTCTGTCAGTGACTCATACACAGCAAAAAGACTAATTTCCTTTTTCGTCGCGTAGGTATCTCATCTCAAATGCAGAATATTTAAGTATAAAAGATTTTTCGAATCGATCGATTTTTATCCGGTGGAAATCCTAAAGGATACTGCTTCCTTCGCGTCGTGGTCCGGCTAGAAACACCAAAGTTCCTTCTTCTACCGGGGATCAACCCGCTTACCGTGGACTTTCACGGTGCGAACTTTATCTTCGTTAAAAAGAAATTTATCCGCACCGAAACTTCGCAAGCCACTATCGATTCATGAGTTCATAGTACAGGCAATTTCAGGAATACATTCGCAATCTAGCTTGGTCTTCTACAACCTCTTGAGCATAACAAGGCCTCCAATACTTCACAATTCTGATATCAAAGGACAACTTCTGTGCCGTATCAGCAAATTAGTCATAGCTCGAAGAATTACAAATTGCCTTCCTATTCGTTATTTGCATCTCATTCATATTCAAAGTGTACATGTGTAAGCATTGTAACATAATTATGTATAACACATTTATGTTTATAATTTATTAACGAAGTTTACAAATAACTACATTATGTTTAGGGTCGCTTGATAGCTGTAATCGTTGCGAATCGGAGTGTGCGAGACGATGGCCATTGAGATTAATTACAATAAGTAGGTATTGACAATTATGCAGCCATTAATACAAACTAAGTAATTCGAAGACATTTTTGACGAATAGGTAGAAAATCGTTCATTTGGGGATCGTTCTAATACAAAACCAGTCCGGGTGCTCTATAAATGGATTTCTTCTGAATTTCAAGGTATAGAACCACGAAACAATGATAAACTATATTCAGGAGTACAACAAAAAAAAGGACGAATTACAAAATTAACCTTAACATTTAGTCATTAAAGTTGCTTTTGAACTGTAAAGTGTGCCCAGTGAAGTGCGTTAGCCAAAACGCACAATGTTTACAACAAGATGCGATACACCTGCTATAATTATGTGCGATGACGTCACGATACACGTGCTGCTCTAATTGCATTGTTTGCGGGCTCCGGTGACAATGTCGCGAATTACAACAGCCAGTACTAATGACGTGTTCTATTACTGGAACGTGTGCAGGGTATTTCTAAGTATGCTCATCATTATCATTAATCCTACTAACCCTATTATAGACCGCATGCTATTTAATAACGATTTAGGAAGATCAATCTTACGACTTTGTTTAGACGCTGTCAATTTCGAAATTAAATTGTCAGTGCTACAGATGTAGGAAAAAGATGACGCTATACACGGCATATAGTCGCATCCCGCTTTCACAAATGTAACTAACGTCTTACTTTACAAGTGGTGGTAGGCGAGCATCTAAATAACGTGCGACATGAATTGCTATGGATTGCCGTGCACTGACTAAATGAAGGAGACGTTGTACGGTGATGGAGGTTTAATCAGTAATAGTCTGACGGTTTTTCCCCAAGGAGGTGGCTGTCCATGAGGATAAACCAACTTTAACAAAAAAAAACTGCAAGACGAGCGCTAAGTTTAAAAAATGATATAAATTAGATTCTATTTTACCATACAATGCATATTAATAGGTGAATTACGTCAACAATGCAGTCGTAAGTGTTATCGTTATAAATAGCATTCTAATTGTAATTGCCGCTGATTGGGAGCTACACCTATTTAATATAAATACGTTCCAAGAAACAATGTTGGATTTTGTTGAAGAAAACATGATTATACAGTTAACTCCTCAAGTGAAAATAAGAAATTACGAGTCTCATTTGTTTTAGTAATTCCTAGTTTAATACTTGACGACTCTTTTTAAATAACTTTATTTGTCTCTACTTTAATGTACAGCTTACAATAAAGACTGTTAAATTCTATTTTCAATAAAAAGCTATGAAATTTGTCAACAGTCAAACTCAAAAATGCAGGCACGAAAATATTGATTTAATGCTACATTATCAGTTTTGACAAAGCTTAAAGATTGATTTGATTGCAATAAATAAATTACAAATGTAATCTCAAATCAAAATAACATTGCGATATGTTTTGCTCAGATGGTTGGAAGTTGTAATTAATTAATAGAAAATCTCGTGTAGTAGAGCGAGGAAAATCTTAGTCGTATTAATTAAATCTACGATTCTACAAAAGGGTTGGAACGTGTTGACTCATGCATAAATATACTCCTTCACTGACGAGGGATGCATAGCGGAAAATAGCGTTAAGAATATTATTACTACGTTAAGAGCAGTACGCGTACTAGAGTTTAAATCAGAACTATTTTGGTTTCGATTGCATCATTAAAAACACATATCGTTTTTCTATTAACCACTGGCATGAAAAATGGAAAGAAAGTGGATAGGCAATTGCCCTGCATTGGAATAGAAAAAAAAGTAGTATTGAAAGACTTACATTTTGAAAAAAGAAGTCCTTTTTAATAATGTCTTAAGCAAAAAAATGCAGTGTCAAATACATCTCTTTACTAGGCATAGGCAAAGGTCTCTAACATACAGCCAACCAATAAAAAATGCACAAAAATATCAATCGATTGACAGCCCTATATTCATATAACAGTGTTGAGTGCGTTCACACAGTAAGTGGATGCTATTCACGACACGTGCTCCGTATTCTGTGCTACAGACTGTACACGTGTGATGAATGTACTGCCTTGAACTGATGACTAATGAACCCTTCGTACTATACTATCATTTACATCGTTAGGACCTTAACTGAGTGATATGTTTTGTTTTCATTGCGCGCTTTGTTGCTATTCGGGTAGGTATGACGAATTTTAACGCGCAATGTTTAATGTACACATATTTATAACATGTCGTTATGATTATTAGTGATAATCACATAAAATCAAGTGAACAAGATAAAACATAAAGTCACTTAATATAATTAAGCAGATTAAACACTTCAATTGTTATCTATAAAAATATTTTATCAAAACGCTGTAGAAAATTATACCGATGAAATAAACTCCTGAAGTCACCGCTAATGGCGCCCAACAGTTGTCGTCAAAAACTCAAAAATAAAAAAACTAAATATCGACTTAAATATCAATACCTTTAAAATGTTCTTGGTATGTCCAAATGCATAATTAAAAGTCCTTTATCTGCATTTAAATCAAAGTAATTAATGTGAAGGAAAAACTGCTCCACAATTCTGAATACCGACGAAACTAGTTTACGCGACTCGTGACTGTGATGTGTTTACGACATTCAAGAACGCATAAACTATTATACAGCAAGTTGCATTTAGCACGCAATTACTTAGTACTACAATCTTGCAATATTATCTGTACTTGTCAAAGCTATGCTTAAACCAACAAAACCTGTTTTACATCGTAAAGTGTATTGTCTTCTTCGACGAACATTTTCTTTGTCATAGTACTGCCTTTAGGTGCAAAAAAATAGCCACTTCGACGCAGACTGGCCCAGCTACCGCTTCAGCTCATGATTAAGTACCATAGTTGGATCCGAAACTAGAGAAGCTATCCCGGTAAATTGGCGCGATTAACCGGTATTCAATAAATAATTATGAATCCAACACACGAAAGTTATTGTTCTAATAAATAGAACAGACCTATCACTACCATTATTGCAAGCAGATGGTTTCTGTTTGGAAACTCATATAAGGATACTCCGGCATGAACAGCAATTTGTGTCAATATAAAGGTTGGTTTTTTTAAATTCTTTCTTACACATGTACTGCAGTTTTATATCTGTCTCATTTGCTTGACACGAATGATGAAATTTGTTCTAAAAATAGCAGTTATTTTTACTTTTAATTATTTCTCAGTCTATATTTAGCTCATTTGGTTTCAACACGACTGGTTAACCTAAAAATAACCGTTATGAGAACTGCTTATAAGTGGTATAGTAGCAGTTTAATTTAAATTAAAGTTTAATTGTAATCGCTAACATTGGCATAATATTCCGTGTATTTTGTACCCATTGGTTTTCCCAGTACACGGATAAATTGGCGTGCAAACTCTAGAACACACAATTTATACTAGTTCTGTATGCTTGGGACAATCCATCGACCTAGTTTATCCGACGTTTCCAGATTGGACCCTCCCCACATCACGTAACGTCTCAACAACATCTGCAAGTGCAGGATCCAATTGACTGGGAATTGGAACGAAATGTCACATGGACTTAAAGGAGAACGAATTTGAGAACTTCATAGCATTTACAGCTTTGTCGTGAACGGTGGCTCTCAGTGCAAGATAATTTTATAAATATTTTTTTTGATATTTGACAAATGAGGACGGATCAAAGAGAATATGCTAGCATCCAACAGAAGTGGAAAACAAATTGTCAGAAGAAGTTCAAAGGTTAAAAAAAAAAGTATGGATGTAGGGAATCTTACTTAGAGAAAGATAGTTGAGTTTATGAACAAATGAAATTCGTTAATCAGCTCTAAGTAATTACGAATAATGATTAATAGTCTAGCCGAGTACGAAGTGGTCTAGGAGATTGAACGACATTTTAGGCTTTTAAATATCGTTGAAATCCTAAAATGCCGTTCAACCTTTATTGAAACCGACGAAACTTGGCAGCCCTACTAATACTCAAAACACGAGACCGTAAAAAGTAAGCACGGGATTTATTTCTATACCCTTTCAAAGGTGAGTTGGAAAGTTTGTACAAAACTCCATTATTTCGGATTTAACCGTAAGTAAGGGTTGAGCTTAATTCAATCCGGAAACTTTTAACCTTTCAAGTACTGTCCTAGTTGTTAGTGCACGAATTTTAACTATTACTTATTTTGGCTTATTAAAAATAGCTGACAGATATGGAAAATAATTTCATCTTCATTACAGTTTGACGTTTCTTGTAAGATCCTGATCATACGTATAATTTTCAACAATTGTATCGTGTTAAAGAATAAAATTCAATAATTATTTAGTGTTATATTAATTTACTTAATCCACATTGACTTTAAGTCGTGCTGTGAATTATGTGCCGTTAATAGACTGCAATCTGCATGGATTTTGTAAGTTTTCATTTAATTTGTATTTTGCCTGGATCCTTGGAAGTTAGTTTATATTTTTAATTGAAAGTTTAAAATAGAATTTGCCTTAACACCTACTGGAATTCTACGGCATCCGCCCGTGGTAGCAATAATCCCTCGATATTAATACACCTAGTGCAAATTCACTTATTAATATTAACTTAAATAGATTAATGTAATTAGCATACGTTTGATTTTAATTGTCTGGACAATTAAGGCGTATTGGGCGAGTCTTTAACGATTGGTCGTGCTATTTTTATATTTTTCTCAAAAGCAGTGACATTTTGGAACCACTAGTGCGGTATTTTAAAACTTTTAGCGCCTAATGTTTACAAGTACTAAACTTAATACCCTATTTTAAGAACTTTATCGTGGACTTTGGGGTAAAGTCTTGTATTTCTTTCTGTACATCTTCTTTCGAGATGACTTTATGCAAAAATCACGTTTCGTTTTCCTGATGGAATTATTGCATTAATGCTTTTGTTACGTAATATGGACGTAACGTTTGTAGTAAAATTATCGGAACTTATTTTATCGTCTTTGTGTATAGGTATTGCAGGTGCCATTTTTATACTTACTTATAATAGGCATTATGCCTCCTATCCATGAGTCACGAATCACGAGGCATTTACGAGGACTAGCTACGATATGTTTATTATAGGTATGTATGTAAAAGTAAAAGTCGACAGCTAAACCATGAAAAGAGTTTATCAACATACGCCAAGTTCAAGTTCAAAGAAAGTTGTTAACATTAAATAAAAAAATCCTTGCCGGAAAAATCAACGACCGGCCGCAACAACACAATGAAAACTCGCCGGAACAATTCCGTTCAACACCCAACTAAGTCCTTTGTGACATAACCTCAAAATTAATACGAATTAATCTTCAAGAAAACCATACAAAATCCAACAGTCGGGTATACCCGCAAATAGAGTCAGGCGATACGAACGTGAGCTGGCGAACGTATCGATGTGTGCGTGCGAACAACGTTACGTGTTTTACGTGTCGCCGATGTGTGTGTGCGCTCGGTCACGTTTCGCGCGGCGTGTGGAGGACGCGGCGACGGCGCGTGCAGCCCCCGCGCACCCCGCGCGCCACCCCCCTCGTCCGCGCCGCTGTCACGTGTTACCGAGGTGTTATTTTCGCTTCGCTTTCGCCACAAATCACTATAATATCTAGATGTCGAATTGATAGAATTTGTACTTCTTTATCACAGCCTCGACGGTTATTTGGCATGGTAATTAATTACACTATCAGTCCTTAATTCTGTGGCATAACTACATAAGGGAAATTTACTCGGGGATTAAGTATTATACGTTATACTTAGGTATTTAAGCCCTAGAAGTGGTAGGAGATTAACATTTGAGAGCTAATTTAGTAAAAAAACAGAACCGTAGTATGAGTGACTTCGCCATGTCAATTAACAATTATGATGAGGCCTGGGAGAAAGTAAGGATAAATTTCGATAAAATTCAAAACAGCAGAATACGCATTTTATTACTTTATATTAAAAAATACCAAGGTCATTCGCCGAATACAGATTCTATGAATTCATTAATCACAAATCGCTAAACGGAAAATCGGACGTAAGAATAATAATGATAAGCTCTGAAACATTTTGTAGCATTGAACTCTGTTCTATAAATAGAAATAAACAAGTTACTATGACGTCATCTCGCGCATGTGGCACAGATTTACTGGCTGTGTGCTGACCATGCGATTTGTTGCAATATAATACATAACAATTAAATATGAGTAATATTTTTTGAATAAGTATATGTATACATACAATATTGAGAAAAGTTTTACACTCGATATTATATCGGTTCGGTACTATACGGTTGAATGGAACGTTAAGACTTACCTACTGCAATAAAACTAAAAGTTACTTGCAATCGACAGTTTATTAAAATTATTAACGACATTTTTTGATAAATTTTGATTTCAATCGCATGACTTTTCTAGGCGTGGTAACAGCCTATCAGTTAATCAAGATAGATAGGATGGATATCTTAAGTCAGGCTCTTTTCAAGGTCAAATGCTCCATGACCCATGTGTAATGTGCTAACGCACAAAAACTTAATGGCTACATGTGTTAAGTGGCGCCTTGTTTGACGCTTATCGTTTAAATGTCACGGGAGGAGTAGGGATATTGTTATTTTTGTCGACCGTGCGATTTTTTTGATACGCGTTTATGAAAGTAATTTGCCATTAAATTTAAAAAGGATAACGTTAGGTTTGTGCGTTTGATCTGAAGTCGGATTCAAGAACCGAGAAAAGATCATATTTAAACAAGATTGTACTGAGATTTAAAGATAATTGTAGAGATGGTGATTGTTTTAGAAAAGAGAATCTGTACAGAATTAATATATTGACAGACATAAAAACAGACGTACTTTTGTCCTTAATTATGCATGATAAGTACATAGCGATTTATGATTATCCTAACTCGTATGTAAATAATGTAGTATTTACATACGAGTTAGGATAATCATAAATCGCTATGTACTTATCATGCATTGCAACTATACAGTAACAAGGTAATATATTCCGGACATAAATAATTAAAATTAGCATTCTTCTTCCCTAATTTGGTCGACAACTGAATTTTTTAGTTGTACATTTTCTGAAGGGACTGCAGAACTTAAAAATAACATCTTAAGTCTACTTTTATGGTCACCATGCAATTCGTTTCACCTTTGAATCAATTCTTTCCGCCGAGCGCCGGTAGTAGGAAAAATATATAAGTATTATAAGTAAAACTGATTGTTTACTATTTCAAATGCATCACACGATCGTGCGATAGCCAATCAGAATTCCAGTGCATTCAACTAGATTGTATTTATAATTAGGTAAATTTTCAGAACAGTAGCCGCTGGGGTCAAACGTTCAAGCTCCAAGGCATTTGATAATGTGCAGTAAGATATATTTTATGAGTAGGTATACACTTTAAGTAAACAGTTTAAAACAAGTTTTACTGGCAAAATATAATCTGTGATAACGTATCTCTTTCGTTGATTAAAAAACTGCAAGTCTAAGCATTACTAAATCTAGAAGAAAGAAGACATGATAGACCATAACGAGAATGAAGGAATTGATCAGAATGACAAAAAAAAAACAGTAGTTAATTATGAAAAATTGATCTTCCCAGGTTTCAAATTACAGATGAAATATTTCAAAAGTAAAAATATTGGCCCTGAACTGTTTCAAGATTTTAATCATTTTCACAAATGCTGACAAATAACTTTCTGGGAAAATTAGAGAAAGGCAAGTCAGTAAAGCTTATCGCGTAGCTCGTAGGTATTTGGGAAATGTATCAAAGATATAAAACAGTACCTACATGCATCTATCCAACCCTATGGAATATTAAATTATATCTGTGATAAACAGTTGCACAACATTTATTGTCACTTTGTCAGCCAATTATAAGTAGCGAAGATAAGTTATGGACCCAATTTAGTTTTCGTATTATTTTCAATGTTAACGTACGCGTACGAGCATTAACCCTAATGTTTGTTATACTAATTCGAATTGTTGAAATTATAAGACAGATTTTTGCAATCCTCCATGTATATACCGATTGCTTTCTTGTTAACATTTTCAGCAATTCGATTTCGTTACATATTTGATGCGAACACAAAGTCGCGAATTACCGTGGTTAATTTAATTACAGATCATAGCCAACGTATGATAAAATTGTTATCAATGAATGTTCAAGTAATTTCCTCTTTAAGTATTTCCTTGTTTTGTTTATTTTTAATTTTAGTATAAATGAATTGAGGATTATTAAACATTTTTATTTCTGCTTTTTTCCTTGTAGGATACTCCTTGATATACTTTTTTTTTTCCATTAAGGTATTTTTTTAAACCTGTCATTCTAAAATCACTACGTTTCAGCGAGAGTAAGAAAATAAACTACATTATTCATCGACTTCTTAATTATTTGCATAAACATTATGTTAAGTAGGCAAACAGAAGGCACGCTGTACTATCTAATGCCGCGAAAAATTCATGAAAAACTAATATAAACACTTAGCCACTGATAAACAGATGTTGTTAAAAACTACAAAGTGACCTTAAACATCTGATAAGCATGAAAATGTAAAACATCGAATAATTATTTCCGTGTCAAGGCCGTCTATGAGAAAGTCTTATGTAGGTACAAGTTTATTAAAACAGCCACATTCATGTCGTTTCAGCTTTTCTGTCTTCGCAGCTTTCATCAGATAAACGACTCAACAACACTACCTATTATTTTAAAATTTGTTTACTTGTTTTATTCAAATCTATTACCTTCATTATTTAAGGAAGAAAATTACGTTAATGTTTAAGTATTTATTTATTACGACCTTAAGTCCCGATCATTTAGATTTTTTACAAAAACTTACCTTTTTCGAAGAAATAGTTTAGTGAACCTAAATAAACTATTTAAAAAAACAAGTCATATCTACATTAAACTTACTTGTCATATTTAACGGAATGTCCGTTCTCCTCCCAATAATTTCGTGTTTCCATACCTAGGTATTCACTTTCTGTCACAACAAATACAACAGTACACTGTATCACAAACACAGATGATAAAATACAATTTGTCTTTTTACATTTTATCCTTTCACGGATATAATAATACACTCTCACAAGCTGAAGCACTTATGTAAGGTCTTCGCAATCCATTTTCGATAAACAATCACAGCGAATGTAATTTATTGTTATCGTATTTAACTGCATGTATAGAGCGGAGCGTGAACGTCGTCACCCAGTGAGGTTCGCGGGCACTCTGAACGGATGTACTCTAAACACCGGCCGGTTTAAGTCATGTGACGCAGCGGCGGCGGCGTCAAAATATGGCACGGGGCGCCGGAATGCCGGGGCACATTCCACTGCTCGTGCCGTGTACTTTGAATTCCGACTTAAAATGGAGATGCAGCGTGTACTAAAACAATTTTACTTGCAATTAGGTTGCATAGAGTGTAGGGTGGGCGTCGTGGCCCGATGGCGTGGCTCGCGGCCGGTCGAATAGGTTTCGTAGGAGAGTCGCCGGCACCGCGGCCGCGCCGGCCACGCTCGCCCGCACGTGACCGCAGTGACGTGACTCTCGCTACGCCCCGCACCGCCGCGATATACCCTATCGTTTTATGAGCTAGACAATATTGTTATGTAAAACGGACGACATAATGTATTTCAATGAAACTACATTCCCAAACACTTTCTACTCAAATTATTCAGTTGTTTTTTATTTGAGTAAAAAATAAATTTGTTAAATTTGCTTATCGCAGTTCAGAACTGACCTTCCTCTATGTTCAAAATATAAATAATGACAATAATGTATTCATTACTTTTTATTTAACAAATTTCCCTCAAAACAATGCCAAAGTAATGTGAAAGTTTTATTTAGAAAAAAAATCGTACACTTTCGATACTTATTAATTCAAAACTATCTCGTACCCATACTCCTGAACCCTCAGACTATGACTATGGACAGTGGGGGCGTGGCCCAGCATGGTGGCCGCGTGACCGCAGCGGGCCGGTAGAACGCACGGAGACAAAATAAAAACATGACAAAAATAGGGGCAAACTGAGTACCTACTCGTTATGAGGACGTAACACATTTTTTTCATCTGTTACTGGCCAGGATTACTGTGAGAAAAGTTTAGAGTAATCGTGGGGTAACATTTTACTCGTTATTTGATCCGTCAATTATAGCCCTTGAAAACAAAACATCATGTCCAATTTCCGGTAGGCTTTGTCTCAAATCCTGTGACCCCCATACTTTTGCAGTAGGAGGAACCGAGGAACGTCGCGTAAAACACTGATTTTGTTACATTGCATCGTCGTCTTGAAATAAAATAAAAATCTACATAATATTATGTAGTAAAAAGACTGCAATAAATGCGAAGTTAGATTGAACTTACATTAAATACAAAACATTCAATATGTAAAATTTGGTTTGCACAAAGTGTTAAAGTAATGTTATTTTGTCGCATATGATTCATTGAAAAAAAGTTCAATAGATAATCATCATTAATTATCAGCGACTTGCTCACTGCCTGTTCCTCGTCGAATTTATCTCGGGCTATGGCTAATACCACTGTGCTAATACACTTCAGAATCGTGCGAAAGAGTCGAGTTCATCCCACCGTCTTCTTCTGGAAATATATACCGTTTTTTCCGTAGAAAAGAAAATTAATGAAGCCTTGAAAACGTGGCATACGCGGGAAATTTCGAGATTGTCGTGGTAGAGACTGACCATAGGCCGCTTCCCGCTGTAAGAAATTTTATGTATCTTCCATACCCATTTTTGTATGTCAAGCCACAGACACTCTATACACTTACGTACTCAACAGATCTGTATTTAAGGCTTTACTATGTTTTTATAAATAATAAATGATTCTGATTATGCCAATGGTAACCAAACGTCGAAGGCTTTTTGTTCAGCGATATTATAAGTTTTTTTTTTTATTTTAACTTATTTTTTCTTTTTGAAACATTATCAGCCAAGTCATACTAGCAATAATAATTGAAAACAAGCTAACATTATAAATCAGTCAAGTGTACCAACTTGACAAATCTTAATCGAAAAGTCGTAATTTCGGAAAAAAATAATACATTTGATCAAACTATTGTGAAAAAGTCTTTTCATATATTTTAACATAGCCACAGGCGTTCAAAGCTAGTCTCATAAGATATCTATCATTATCTAGAGGGGCCGATAAAATTGGCAGGAGTCTCATCCTCTCAAGTACAAAAAATATTGTAAAAAGAGTAGGTATTCAAATTGCCTATTGCCCGGATTTGACTTAAGGTACCGGATAGCCGTGTGGTTGAGGAAACCACTGAGCGCGACGTATCTCGGATTCGATCCCCGCGTAGGACAACGCGAAGCGTTTGCATCCACGAATCCTGAGCCTGGGTGGCATAATGCATGAAATAATAAAATATATACTTAACAATTTTTTTCCAATTCCAACCTTTGAAATTATTGTGGTAGAATTTTTTTTTTCTAAAATAACTCAACCCAAGTGCTTCAGTAAAAAAAAGATTTCCGAATCACAAGAAATCACGTAACATTTATTTCTGTCCTGAATTATACAAGCAAGCTTAAATTCTATAAAAAGATTACTTTATGAAACCCTACATTAGTTTGGTAAGTTACGGGGGCGTTTGATATTTCCGTTTGCGTGGTCATGTTTAATGGCATGGTGGTACTACAAACGTGCACGGGTTTAAATTTAATGCAATGCTATTCGTAACTTGCAAAACGTGTTTAATTCACATCTCGCGGGACCTGCGCACTGTGCACGGGTCTCGGCCCTTGTGCACCGTGTTACGAGGTTACGACTAACTTATAGTTTAGTTATGTACGCAATACGATTGCACGTTTGGCGCCATTATTTTGCCACGGATTATTATTATCTAACAGTTTGTAATGCGTTCTATTTGGGTAAACGGATGTTCGCTTATATGATCACGTTTGTAATTAAGGCAATGCATATTGTTATGAACGAATTATTATTTTGTAGAGTTATACCTAGATCGTATTGTGCGTTTGTTTAGGTAAACTAGTTGTGCGCGCGACTTCGTCAGTTTGGATATGAAGATATACGTTATATTTTAAAAATCAGATTAATAGTTTGATAGTGCACGCATCTTCTCACCATTTTGGTAACTTATTTCAAATTTCAATGCTGCTTTGTTCCTATTAATCATAGCTGCAGTCTTCTTCAATAAAGAGGCAATTTCACACTTAAGTCATTTTTAACACCGCACTACTCAATTCTGAGAGTAATGCGTTAAAACAAACAAATTATTTAGCTATATAATACATACAACCTGCTAATAGTTCCAATACAAACTACAACGAATACACTAATATACTATTTATGCCTCATTATCTTTTTCTTTTAGATCGAAATAATTTATTTAATGTTCATTCAAATGAAAAAAAAAACACATTCTATAGTTTGTAGAAAAACAAGTAAAACATAATCACTTCAATACCTTGAAATACACACTTCCGCCAAATTTAAACTTTCTAAATATGACAGATATCATTGTCACTTATTGTGACAATATGCTGCAGATTTATCAATGTTGCTAGTTTTAAATAATATTAGTTTTTCAATGTACTTATGTGTAGCACCCCTTTCTGATGTAACTTAGCCTTTATAAGTAGTTTCTAGAATAATTCACATTTTCCACGATCTTGAAGCACGTGGCTTCTTATTGTCTACTGCGTAAATTGAATATTTTTTGCTCACATGAGTAGTTTAGATTACGACAGGATATTAAAGAAAACATTTAAATTAGCAATTATACAAAATTTTTACCCACTGTTAGCGTGTCGTAGACACTTTCATGTTGGATCTTTTTACATACGGTTGCAGATTCATTGAATCTGAGCTTTCAATGTAGGTAAGCGTTAAATATCTTGAAATTTTAAGGCTAAACTTTTTTATAGCTAATGGTTATAGAAAAATATTCCAAGGCTAATGTTCTTTTTTATACAAGATTAAATATAATTTAACTTTGAAACAGCGAATACTTTAATATTTCCCTATATTTAAACTCCCTCTTTTAGCGTACCGCACTTGGTTGAAAATGGTATAAGTGACTGCAATAAACTTATGGAAATGCAAAGGTGTGTTAGTGTCGCTAAATATAACGCCTTTTCTTTACTGAGCACGAGGGGAGGGTTAATAAAACGTTCTGTATTGTACTTTGTTCAGAAAACTTAAAAGTTAAAGGTCACTTATAATTAAGCCAGAGGTTCATAACTTTGCCAAACAAATCGAAAGGTTATGGTTACGTAAGTTTTAAAAATAATCTAATTTAATAACTTATTAAAATTCCACAAAAGTCGATGCCGTACAAATTGAGCTTTGATTTCATTTAAAAATAAAATGAATAGATTTGAAAAATCAAAATATCCACGTTTTTAAATGTCACTCCATTCGAATGTTATCTAAATCAGCCTAGAAGTTTTTAAAGTTGTAAATTGCATTATCATCGGGTTTGAAGCGACCCTGAAAATTGAGCCCGCTAGGTTATCGGGAAATGCCTCAAAATTGAGTTTCAAAAATCCATTCGGAACGACAAACATACAAGAAAGTGAGTGTATAAAAACGTGGGAAAATAAATATTATGTATTTGAGTGTGGTGGAATACATTATGTAGTTTTTGACAGGCAATAAGAGTCTGTGAGTCTGGTTTGCATGTGGATACCTAAAATGTTCATTAAGAATAACTTTAAGGAATAGATTAATAACGCCTGAAATAAAAGTTATACGGATTTATTTTAAAGTTTCGTCGAGAAGAAATGCAATCTTATCGTATATAATATAATTTGAATAGCTCGAATCACTGATTTTTGGGAAATTACTGCCCATAATATGATGACTCACTAGACAATGGCTAGACACAAAAGCGCTCCCTTACTTTTTGTGTCAGTTTTAAAAAGGCTAAATAATTAACTGTCCAGTAATACCATCGTACTCGTATCTAAGTAGTATTAGTCCAACTAGATAATCTGCCCCGTAATCTTGTTAGTGATACTAAGACGGTAAATACAGTAGGACCACCTAGTCATACCTAATTGAGTTGGTGTTCACCAAAAAATTTCTATATTCGAACAGGTAGAAAATAAGACCAAAAACAAGTAATAAAAAAAATCGAGAGAAACCTTGCTATAATTAATAACAGTTCAAAGCAGTCATAAAAGCAATAAAATAAAAGAAGTATTTCAATAATTATGAATCTGTGTTACTACAATCTATCGACATGCCCACAACTTGAGATATGCTCATTGCATTCACAAAATCGAGTTGGTAAGTAATACAATATAAAAAATATTTGTGTACAATATAACATTGGACTCAAACAAAATAAAAGTAGAACTTTATTTTAACAAAATGTTTTTTTGCGTACGAAACATATTTTTGTTTGATGGCAATATTCAACTTGACAGCTGCCACGACGTTTAGTTGATAGTGTGTGATTTAATTAAATATGCGATTGCGTGCTTTTTTTTTGAGAACTAAACTATACTTAAAAACAAAAATATACTTTGGAATAAACGGCAACAATTTTGTTATTTTTCAGTTTTCTTTTTTCGTAAACGTTTTTCAGAGATTGTTTAAATTGGCTTCTAACACGTCACCACTAGTAAGTAACTAAACGTAAATTGAAATCTGTCAATCAAATTGTACAGCAGATTTTCGGAAGAGGCGTTCATTATTTTACGTTTTTTGCGTAAAGCACAGTGATTTAATAATTAAAAATGCTTGCTATAATCAATCGTATCCTTGATTGGATTAAAAGCTTGTTCTGGAAGGAGGAGATGGAGCTAACACTGGTTGGATTGCAATACTCGGGGAAAACAACTTTTGTTAACGTCATTGCCGTTAGTATTATCTGAAAACAA
The DNA here is from genome assembly GCF_003590095.1 of Trichoplusia ni. Taxonomy (NCBI): domain Eukaryota; kingdom Metazoa; phylum Arthropoda; class Insecta; order Lepidoptera; family Noctuidae; genus Trichoplusia; species Trichoplusia ni. The sequence continues at coordinate 15,957,508 of NC_039483.1, forward strand.
TATTTTTGTGTTGTTTCGACTTCCTTATGCTTATTACCTTTATGCTGTATAGTTTTCAACATATTTGATTCGTGTGAGAAGTCAATGGATCGTATTTAGTTAGGCGAGAGTTTATGATCGTTTTTTAATGATTTCTAACGTTTGTGTGTATCGTACTTGTCGACTGCGTACAATATTATGTGATCCTATTACTCATTGTTTGCTCTCAATATTTTTCTGTGTCATTCATAACAAAGAATATTAAAGGAATCATGTTAATAATCAAGATACTATCACTGTACTGTAAAAAAATACTATTAAGTGCTTGGTGAAAGTTACATAGGTACTTAAATTTGCACGAAAACGCTTTAAAGCACATATGGCTATAATTGAAATAGTATTTTTTTTTGGTCTTTATGAATTAACATTCCAAGGGCAATAAAGATATTTGATAAAATAATATATTTAATCATCTACTTATATTTAATTTGTGCTTCTATGCATCATTTATTTATGCAAAATATTATAAGTAGAATTTATCAAAAGACTAGTAAGATTATCTTTTAATAAAGACTCTTTTTATTAGCCTTATTTGAAGCTCATTAGATTGAGGTTAACTAATTCTCAATAGATATAAATACATATAAATATTATGATGGTTATTATAACTTATTATTTATGTTTCTGACCTTTGCCACTCTAGTGAACAAGATCACATTATCCTATGTAGATAATCTATGGTTTATAACTATATGGCCTTATCTTTGAACATTCCTAATGAGAATGAAATCTTGTTTCAAACTATTGCCCTGAGGAACTCCTGCTCCCTGCTTCTAAGTTCAATTTATTATACTTAAATTTAAACATTTTGTTTCTTATTTCAAGAGGTCATTCTTTTTTATCTGTTATCATTGCTAACTATCAATTAGTGTGTGTAATATTGGTTTAGGTGTAGTATTTAAAATAATTTTAAATACATAATTATTCCTTTTTCAAATGTGGTTGATTGTTTTAGCTTTAAAAATATTACAGTTAGACCAACAGTTACTCTTACATTTAAAATATTTAATTTAGATTCTAAAGGATCATATGACAGTTGAAAATATTTCATTTATCAGTGTCCTAAGCCAATGTCATACTAATATTGAATACAAGTGTGTTCAATGTAGTTCATTTACCTCTTATCTTATCAACAACAGCTTTAGATTCAATGTTTATTTAAATTTAATACCAGGATTGGATCCATTTAAAGTTCAAAATTAAATAATACTTTGAATTAATTAGTCGTTATGGTTGTATCTATGTTTTATCTGTGGTGTATTTTGATTAGTATCACATTTTGGATATCTTGTTCTTATCTCAGCATCTTACTTCCTTATCTTACTAAGTATAATTTAGAATTAAGACAAACCAAATTATATTTAATAATAGATTGTGGGAAAATGTGGGACCGAAAAATATTATTATTCAAATTCTAGGAAAAGTTTTTCTTGTTTTGCCCCAAGATTTTGTTGAATAATTAAAAATATAAATGTCATGTCGTACAAATATAAAATAATTGAATTTATCTATTTTATATAGAAATACCTTTCTTATTATACAATTTACCTTAATGAAGCTGATAAAGAACTTTGATGACGTTTAGAATGAAAGTTTGAAGTGTCAAGTTACATATTAACTAATATTTGTAAGCTGAAATTAAAGGCAGAATAAGGGAACCATTGTTGATAATTTACCAACAATATTTTTTTTTTTTAAATTAAGCCATCTGAATTATAATTATATATGTATCTCATATACTCCCACGCTTCCATATATAGTAAAGTGATTCATTAGATATTCATACAAATGATAAAGTGTTTATTTTGTAAAACATACATACATGACATTATCACAAGGTCATAATATATTACATTTTATCTGTATTGGAATCTCTTGTTTGGCGTTCTCACTGTTCTCGTGTGAAATTAAATAGAGCTTTTATTTGGAATTTAATCATGAGCCACCTTAAAAACATACTATGCAAAATAAATCAAATATCAAAAAATGAAATCAAAACTAAAAGTTTTGCAGGCATTTTTAAAACATTACAGTAATGACTCTAGTTGCAAAGTAATAAAATGTCAGACATATTTTTTTGTTTTATATAATTACTGTTTTAATACCTCTGAAGAAAATTTTGTATAAAGAAGGCTTGTAGCTGAGCAACATTGACTATACTAATGTTTAAATTATGAAGGCGTTTTTATATCTTCTTGTTAATCACTATAAAGGGTTAATATCCTTGACTTTTCTTTTTCCACAGTCTGGTCAGTTCAGCGAAGACATGATACCAACAGTTGGCTTCAACATGCGCAAAATCACTAAAGGAAATGTCACTATTAAGGTAATTAACAAAACATTACATAGTATAAATAAATTAATAGTTATTGACTTTGTGAATTTGAAGTGTAATGTGATAAAAATAATTAGCAAAAATCAGGAAAATGTGATTTGTAACCAAAATTTGTATAACTTTCGTGTACAACATCAATATTGTAACTGTATGACTAAGGGCCGATTTTTCAATCGCCCGATAACTTTTATTTGATGTTTTGACAGCTTTTGTATAGAAAATATGTCAAACGGCCATATTTATTCCTCAGATAAAAGTTATCTGACGATTGAAAAATCGGGCCTAAGTGTCATTAATACTAATTTATCTAGAGGGTATGTATAATTATTTATATACATGTACATTAATTTCGTATTTTTCCTTTTTTACGTATTTATATAGTTACTAGCTGTTACCGGCGACTTCGTCCGCGTGGTTCTAAAATAAGATATTTTCTCGTAATTAATCTTAGACTATGTGTTACTCCAGGGTGTCAACTAACTCCATACCAAAATTCTATAAATCGGTTCAGCCGTTTTGACGTGAAGAAGTAACAAACATACACACTCACAAACTTTCGCCTTTATAATATTAGTGGGAAGTGGGATTAGTGGGATATTCATAATATACAAAAACTTGCTTCTTACTTTCTCAATAATTTACAGTGCATCTTCCATGTATTTATCTCTGCATCATCCTAACTAACGGTCGACTGGTAGAGTATGCCTAATGCATTGAGTCTGCCTCTGAACAGTCTGAACATGTTGTGCATAAAGGATAAATAAATAATATTATATTTTGCAATTGAACTTATATGGTATTCTGATAATTCTTATTGCTAGATGCTGTTATATAGCTATTCCTCTATAGCATTATGTGGAGGGTCTATGCTTCTTTTAATACGTTTTCTTTATAATGTTTTCAGGTTTGGGATATTGGAGGTCAGCCCCGTTTCCGTTCCATGTGGGAGAGGTATTGCCGAGGCGTAAATGCTATTGTGTAAGTAATATATTTCTAAACCCTATTACTTCTAAATCTTTTATTTCATAAAAGCAGTTGGATCACCTCTGTCGGAAGTCATGTTCAATTGTGGGTGCTGGCTATTATTAAGACATCATTGACAATTGTTAAAGGTAGCAGCTAGAGAGTTTGATAACTAGTCATACTAAGGGATATCATGTTGCCCAGATTATTGGGTTGAGGAGATCAGACGGGCAGTTGCCCTTTGTAAGACACTTAGCTGAATCTAGTTAGACTGGGAGCAGACCCCAACATAGTTGGGAGAAGGTTAAGCTGCCGACGAATAGCTGTTGTTGCTGCAATTTCTTTCTTTTATTTCCCATCCATGCATAGAACATTTTGTTATGCAAAAATGATAATACCGAGCGCTTATTATTAACTAAAATGCAAGTCTTGTCATTGTGTAATCGAGATACTACTACTCTCAGTGTGCATCTGTCTCGCTTCCACTGTGACATCGGTCTTACTGGCAAATTTTTTCACATCAATAAATGTACACACAATGAACTGTAATTGGTTTATATGAAGTGAAAATCCATTTGAACTTGAACTTCGCAAAGGTCAAATACACTCCTTTGATGTATCAAGGATTCGTTATAAATTATGTAATTACCTAAACATCTGTCGTTTGAGTGGTCATTTTTTTAACCGCCTTCAAAAAGGAGGAGGATTATAATGTACGGGTTTTTTTTTCATATTTGTTACCTCAGTACTTCGGACTGGACAAACCGATTATGTAGATTATTTTTTCATTAAACGTAAAATAGCTGTCATCTGGTCCCATATAAATTTCATTAATGTTGGCGGCTCAGGAGGTTATATCAGTTTTAAAGACGGTTAAAAAAAATAATTTACTAGTCACGTAAAAATTAGTACAATCACCATTTTTCTGTGAATCGCTTCCAATATTTACGAAGTTTTCAGGGTTACATGTGTAGGCCACATGGGTATCGATTACATTTACCGATAGCTTCGTGATTCGTCATAACAATTTGTTCGTTTTTATTAAACACTGTTATTGGATATAATTTTGTTCTCACATTAATGTGCTCGGTTGTACAGTTATCATTTTGTTTTAGTGTAATGTATTTCTTATTTTTAGGATTTTGATGTCGGTCATGTTGGCCCTTTTTTATGAAAAGTTGTTAGTTTTGATTTATATTTGCATACCTTACCCTTACTGTGTCTAACGGACTAAATGATATATTTTCGACGGATACTTTTCCTTTAAATTGTATATTTGTCTAATATAATGTACGTGATTTAGGACCTCATTTCTCACAGTACTTAACTGAGAATTATACAGTAAGCGACTACTGATTGTCTTTGTGATTTGAATATCTGTGATACCTCCCTCGCAACACAAATCTTAACTTCCTTAATTCTTTTTAAAATTAAAATGGAGACTATTAGCTGGATCCTACAATATATCGACTATATCCTTACCAATTAGTAATTATAATTCACCTTTTGAAAAGGTAAAAAACATACATAAACACATGTTTTCTCCTTCCAATATGATTGTTACAACTGTCCATATATATCCAATATGAAACCCCCGACTAACACGAACTCGTTGCCCGCAGCTACATGGTGGACGCGGCGGACCCCGACAAGATCGAGGCGTCCCGCAACGAGCTGCACTCGCTGCTGGAGAAGCAGCAGCTCACCGGCATCCCCGTGCTGGTGCTGGGCAACAAGCGCGACCTGCCGCACGCGCTCGACGAACACGGACTCATCGAGAGGATGTGAGCTACTTATCATTTCACTCGCTATTTCTATAGATCCTAAACTTTTCTACACTAGGGTGTACCCAATACAATACTAAGTGTCGTATACAAAATAGAAAAGCGAAATAATTAATAATTAATAAAGTATAAAACAAAGCTCCTCCTCCCTCCTACCATAATGCTGTGCCCTACGGGGTCCATAATTGTTCATTCTACCTAAAATTACCACCTTTAACTACATTGTGGAAGCAAAAATAATTCAGTATTGAGAAGTTCAAAAAGGAGAAGGTTCTCTCTCCGCTCTCTCTCTATCTCTAACCCCCGAAATTTACTTACCCCCTTACTAACTTCGGATTGGATTTTTTTTTAACCGGAGAGTTCCGTTCATAATTCTCGCTAAAAGAACTTAATTTCTTGAGGACTTTATATAGCAAAACTTATGGAATATTCGTGACAAAGGCACATGTTAATTAAACCTTTTTTATGTTCCTATAATATCAACTGAGCAAAGTTTTTCAGCAGTTTATTAATGAGTTAAACAACCTACTTTTATTGTCCAGGAACCTGTCAGCTATCCAAGACCGCGAGATATGCTGCTACTCCATCTCGTGCAAAGAGAAAGACAACATCGACATCACGCTACAGTGGCTCATCACGCACAGTAAGTCTGGTAGCGCGCGTTAATCGCACACAATTATCAACTCTATGTGCAAGTCATCTTTACCACTTAAGGCGCAGTTTTGCCTGCAATTTCATTTGAAGGCCTTGAGTTTGTGTTATTTTAGAGTCATTCCAATAGATCTTACAGCGGGCATAGACACTCGAAACGTTTTTTATACATTGGCCGCAAACGAAATCATTGTGACTTTAAAAAATATTTGTTTTTAAATAAGGCTGTGACAAGAATGAATTTATCTATTTTTATGTTTAATGCACTTGTACGTCTATGTCTCGTGATGAGGCACGTCTTTGTGAATTTATCGACCTTTGTCATAACTGATCTGAGGACTAATTCGGATGCCCTCCATTATAAACAGTTTCATGCAAGTCAGATGTTACTACGGCTAATTTATTCACGCTGTAGTTACCCTGCGACATACGGGTACAATAAAATTTGCCTGATATGCTATCACCAGCAAAGGAAAATCGCTTTTATGTCTTAACTTTAAGATTCATAATATCATTAACAGCAAAATAGTATGTGAATATCTTCGTATATACTCTGGCTTGTGTTATTCCGAATTTGGTTTATAGAAGGACAGAAGATAATACTAAAAGTTTTCGGAGGCTCTCTCATAGACACCATGAACTCGTGATAACATTCCCAAATTTGAAATTCTATAATCGTTAATACTGCGCCTTAGGAATTGTGTGTTGAAGAGATGATCTTGTTGCATTATGTAAATTGCGACTAAAATGGTATTAGAATGCTTTATCACAATGAATGTGACGTAGACTATACCATTTTATAAATAAAACAAAAAGTGTCGCTTTCGAGGCAATAAAAAAATTAAAATAAATCTTTAAAATTGGATTAAGCCAAAGTTAGTTTGCTGTGAATCTGTTTTAACTTTCGCAAGTTATGATTTCTTGCATTCGTGCAAGACTGCCTCGAAGCCTTGCTACTACGCGTTTAACCTTGCCTCCGCAGTGTAGCGCGTTATTCATTGTGATCAAAGCAATTCCATGTCATTCGAATCGTGATATAAACTTAGCTTGAGTTATGCACTCTCTAAAACAATTGATGTGGTATATTATCTTGTCACAATACAATCATTGGCTTCAATTAGTTTTCATTGTTTGAAAATGGTGCCAAGCTGTAATTTTGTTTGTTATAATTATCTGATTATTTACATTAAATATTTATTGACACACAATAAGCCTTTATATGTGAAAAGATAATGTCACATTAGAAACGTATACACACATCTAAAATATAGTTCCTCCAAGATATGTTATCACGTCCATTTTGATAGGACTAGTTTTTTTGATATCACAGAGAATGCTGAAATTACACCAATAGTGTATTACATTAGATTTGTAGAAACTGGAACAGGACATATCAATTGTTTCAGGCTTTATTCATGTAAAATTGACTAAACTTTAAACGTCGAGGACACTATATTTTAGATGCTAGTACTATCATACTAGAGTATTTAGATTCCTTAATAATATTAGCGTTATATATATTATAAATAAATATACTTATCACATATTGTTAGCTAAAAAAATAAGTTTAAATGTATCTAGTGTGCGAGTTGTTTTGTTTGATGTATTGTTAGAAAACTGTATATAAGAAAACAGGAATACAAACTTATTTATATTCAGAATTATATGAAACAAAAGTATTTTTTTATTATTGATTTGTTTTACCAACATTTTCATTAAAACATACGAAAATGCTGATTTGTTTATATGGGTTGTGCGTTTCGCGCGTGCGAGCTCTTTACGAACGTTCGAACTGTGGAAGCGAGAAAGTGATATGTTCCGTCTCGCTTGTACCGATTATATGCGTCGTATGGCTTCCATAATTCGACCTGAGCTTGAAGGGGTGTACTTCAAGCTAAAAATTAAATGCTTCCCAGTTAAAAATGTTATAAAACAATAATAATTTATGGATAAAACAAATTCCTATTTATTTGAATCAAATTCACTCGCACACTAGCAATGTTTTGTCGAATATAGAAAGTCACTAGATGTGTAATTAATTGAAACTAAAAAACTACCCGCTTCGACTGCACATTATGTTTATATAAACGTTTATAAATAGTTATTATATATTGTAATATACATAGATTCGACGATCAAGGAGAGAGTTTATTCTTTGGCGCTGGTTGACGTAGAACTTATAGGATATTAAACTATCGATTAATTATTATGAAGTGTTTGTTTTTATTCTAATGATGGCGCTGATTCTCGTAAACACAAACTAAAACCCTCATAAATAAAAAAGAGAGGCACACTTAGATGGCAAAATTATAATCGCGTATAAATTAAGGCAACTTGCCTTCAGCCCTGATACATACCTATTGGTTTCTATCTATCGTTGTCCTATTTCTCCATTGTACGTGAAGAAAATATAGCAACAGTAATTATAGTTAAGTTCGTGAACTACAGAATCTCCGCCAATGCTTAACCAAACTCCAGCTGTAACGCAACACTAGCGCCATTGACAAGTGGTGTGTTCTGTAACTACAATAAGGCAACCCATGGATAGTGGGGGTTAGTTAACACAGACTGAGTATTATCGAGTGAATCGATGAGATTATCTCAAATAGTTTTTTCATTTAATTGTTTTACCTAATTGATGTTAACTTTTTAGAAACAATTATATTATCGATGAATTTCATTATTGGACAACAAACATTACAGTTTTGAGTTGGTTTTCTTTTTATTGCTCCCGTGGTTAGTCAAAACAGCCTTGGCTGCATTTTCTGACCTCTTTAGTTAGATAAACAGACAGTTTCTAGAAGTCTGATAACAAATATACTGATCGCCGACTGACACAGGGGCTCATTGATTGCTTGTCTGCTGATTAAAAATCACCGTAGATGTGACAAGTTTAATTGATCGGCTTTTAAGAAACTGTTAATACAGTCATTACTTGCAATTAATATTACTAAGTTTATTGATTAGGTCTAGAATCTGACTGTAGCTCTTTATATGTAATTTATCAATTATTTATAAATAAATTGCGTCAGCACAAACAAGGATATTATACTCCAATTTATTCATAGAACTGTGAGTGAAGGCAATTTTTACTGCAGAATATTTCCAAAATGATTAAATTATTTGAGGTATTTGTACAACAATTATTATTTTATGTAATGGTGCGTTTATATTGTATGGCTGTAACTTATCTTTTTTCTATAAATTAATATAACACGCAGATGTAACAATTGTTAAGGTGTCTTTATTTTTAATTAGCCTTTAAAAGTGTTTATCACTTGTTTGCTCAGTTACACAGTCGTAACGTGTTGGTCGGTAATATCTACTACCAACCTTGGAATATACTACGCATAAGGGTTTGTAACAATGGCGTCACTTTTCACGAATAAAATTGTAACCTGAATTGTCATTTTAGAATAACGAGGCTGACTTAAGGTTGGTTTGTTAATGTAGATTGTTTAGAAATGTTGAATCGTAGTTTCCGAACAAATATTTAATAATAATTAAAGTCCTGTTACAGAATACCTTTTCAGTTTGTGGCGGCGTGAAGCTGCAAAGTTGTCTTCGATAGCGCCTTGAAAGAAGTACCGTGACACGGGGCGAATAGGATTAGGTGGGGGTAAATCGAATGTAATGACTTCCAAAGTTGTACAGTATAAACGTATAGTTTATTATTGCTTTTGACTGTCTCGTAAATTATTTCAGAGCTATTTTCATTTTAAATAAAAATCCGTAAACACCGAACATATTTACAAAATCCGTCACAATTTACCCCGCCAATCCTATTCTCCCCGTTTTACCGATAACAAGCTTTAAAGAACCAATTTTGTTTGTATACGTAGACAGTTAGTTCCAGTTATACAGCATAAAACAATTGAATGGTAAACTAAAAGACGGTATCTGGAAGTCTATTCTGAGACAGACCCTCTCGTCAAGTGATATAAATCAAAAGAAAACGCTCAAATCTGTGAAGGTGGTAGGTATAAGCCGCGTGATTAAACGAAAAGTTCTTTGCTATAAGACCGTCTTCTACGAAATTAGTAACATTATATTTTGTTTAATCATGTGATATGCAAAAAAGATTATTTTATTATGTTATGTTATAGAAAGGTCACTTGGCTAGGGGCTGTCTAGCCTATTGTCAAAGGAATCGATTGGCTGACCAAAAATACAAACCAATCACAGCTCTTGACGGAGGTTGGATATGAAATCAGTATTTTCTTTCAGATGAGGGATGAGTCTCGAATAATTTCCGCTTGGATAAAAGCACTGTCAGTGGCGTAGGCTTTAACTGTCACAATACGATCTAAAATTTTAAGTTCTGTCGTGTCAGCCTTTACATAACGTGTTAAGTAAACAAGGAATAAAGTGAACCCCGCATTATTGTATGTAAACATAATGTTTTTCATGTAACGTGCATGTAAATATATAAGTCGAAATCAGATGTATCGAATGTTACGTGATACGGGTTGACAATATTTTGTAAGGAAATGATTAGTTTAGCTCAACACTAGCTTACAAGTACGTATGTAGTATTGAGTGACCGATTCAAGGCCGTTTTCAGGTTACCTAAATAAATTATCTCACGCATGTCGTTTTTGTTTGATAACAAAATTAAGGGGCACGTGTGGACAACAATAGCGTGTAATGTAATCGTTGTTTATAAAGTAATGTCGACCAATAAAGGAGTACTTGTCGCTTTGGATTCTATAGCTTGCGAATTAGTTTGTTGAGGTCAATTCTAATTTCCTTTCATAAAAAAATTACGCAAAATGTTTTTAAGTAATACTTAGGTATACCTAAAGAAGTAGATGTTTTTGAGACAAAATCGTCGAAATCGTTATCAAAATCTACTACTAAAGTGGCTTTACTTTCACAATTCAAGGAAAAAGGCAAGCTCTAGAAGCAGCAATGATATGCCTTCAGTAGTCCGAACCTAATTTGAGCACGATTTCCCTCAAATTTGAGCAATAAAGAAGCAACTTATTTATATCAGGAACAAAGAAAATAGATATCAACGCGACAAGTATTCAAATGTAACTTTTGTAGATGTGTACCGTTAATACAGAGGGCTATTACCAAGTAGTATTGCATTTGTGGAAGGGAGAAGACGAGTCTTACATTTAGAGCTCTGTCCCGCTTACACAATTGCAAAATATATTACTGGAATACGTGGTGGTATTCCCCCAGGGCTGTACTAGCGGTCCTCACCTACACAAGTCACATGTGAAGTGGGTTAAGGCGGTATCAAAATTTGTATGTATAATACGCGTTGTATATTTCCAAAAAGGAGTTTCTCTTGATAGTTTGTACTCTGTTTTTAACAAAAATAAATATCATAAGGGCTGCAAGTGTTGTGTTTATTTTATTACCTTTAACCTATATATAAGGTCTATAGAAATAGTTACATTTCTCCAAGTGATATCTATAATAACAAAATGTCTGTAGACTATAATCTGATGAATCGATTTCAAAGTAGAATAATTAAGATACGACTCTTAATTAGTTTCCAGAAGAAGAGATACCATGGCGATACCTAATTTGTGAAAAGTCTTGTCCATGGACATAATTTTACTAATTTCCTCACCTTAAACTAGAAGTAGACAAAAGAAACGTAAATAGTACTATTTTATTCGTTTAAATGTGTCATCCACAATTAAGTAACAGTTATCATTCCAGTACATAAGTATATAAAATAAGAGATTAAAATTTTGGCTTTAAAGAATTCATTTTTTTCTTATACAGAGATCAATTTTAGTAACCACACGCCACAGCCACATCGCTTAAAGACTAAAATAGTAAACGCAATGCTTCGCAATTCGCATATTTCATTGGTCCAATTGCAACAAATTTCTTTTGTAAGTCACTCAAGTAAAAATCCTCTTTTAATACTGCCTTTAATGGGCTTACCTGATCCTTTTGAAAAGGACCCCGTATCAATTCTTAAAGCTTCTATTCACATTCATAATCATACTGGAATTGGATTTTTTTAGCGTCTGCCATCGACATACCTCTCGGGGTCACAGGTTTCACAGAACTTTTACCGTTAACAATATCGGCAATTTGCTTATTTTCCAATCTTTGAAGCCTATCCTCTAAGTAATTAACTCTGCATTCGAGTTGTTTAAGCTTAACCTCAAATTCCTGAATTTTATCATCTTTCGCCTGATCTTTATCACGCTGCGAATCAATTTCATCTAGTTCTAGATTTAACATCTTTAGTTGATTGAACATTGAACTATCAGATGAACATTCAGAAATGCTTAAATTCTCGGCTTGTTTCTGATAGAATTCAGAGTTCTTAAACAGTTTGAGTTCTTCGGCAGTCAGGAGGTAGGCTACGACTTTCTCGACGTCGTTCGCGTCGATACTGGCGAGCACATCTCTCAGTTTGTCAGAATATACCTTTTGCAGGGTTGGCTTTAGGCCTTCGATCAAATTGTGATTGCAGTTCCAAAAGAAAGGAATCTCCTTCTTCAGAATAGCTAAATGCAACTCTTCCACCATCGTACGAAACAGGACGCTCACTTTGTTTTGCCAATATGTTTTATCATTCATATCGTGGACTTTCTTTAGGAAGATCGATTTGATATAGTAGCTGGCGATTGCTTTCATCTCAAGAGCATCGCGGAGTTTTTTCACCTGTAAATGATATGATATCGTTTTAGAAAATCCATATCTGAAGCAGCATCTATATGAACAGCACGTTATTTGTGCTGAGCAATGCTCCCCCTTTCAACAACTTGATCATATGCGGGTTTAGATATAAATTAAGAGACTTTCATAAATAAAAATATTTAGTTATTTTGGTTAACTAGCTGACCCATGTCGACTATTCTTCGAGTTTCGAGTCTATTTTTCGAGTTTATTTTGGATTTCATAGTCGATTCCATAAACTCCTGTACAACGTCACAAACTTTGCTTCTTTATAATATAAGTACAACTTAAGAAGACTCTTACCAGCCGGATAGTGGTCTTCAAAGCCTTGCAGTCCTTGATGAGTTCTCTCTCTTGTTCTTGAAAGGAGAGACGCCAGCACCGGTTTACGAGAGTCTTGTCGTTCACCCCCTTGTTCGGCTTGGGCACCACCAACCAATCTTTAGCTTTCACACCGTCAATTACTCTGAAATAGATGGTTTTTGTATAAACGAAGCGAACTTTTCTCTAGTTTTACTTCTTTTTGAGGTATTTATTAGTATATACAATATTTATTATCGCTGAACTGAGTGATATGTTTTTCTTTTTTTTTCCTGATCTGTTATCACTTGGCCTTTCATCCGGTCTCAGATTGTCGTTGAGTTTTGGGACACCCTTTATAAGTATTAATGCAGAGTGATTTAATTCTGGAACATTACTTTAGAAACAGTCCTACTTTTAATTTCAAATGCTAAGGTTCCTTTTTCATCCTAATATTTATTATTATTTACTTTCATTCAACAGTCATCTATTGGTTTCAAAAAGCCCAGTAGTGGTGCCACTACTAAGTTATAGCGGCGCTGCTACTTGTTTCTAAAAGTTAAATAAAAACTTTTTGAATTACACATTGTCGCCACAGTGGCGCCACTGTACCGCCATCCTTGACTTGACTTTAAGGCTGGAAATGCGGCCCGTCTGAGCATCTAGCTGAGCGTCTAGAGCCTAATTTGACGCCGCTTTTAAGGCGTTCGTTCCTCAACTTTCGTTGCCGAGGTTTCTACACCCCGTTATAATCAATATGTCTAGCTGTACATAAGGGGCTATGACGTCACAATGGCAACATCGAATAAAACTAATTAAAATAATACGCTCGTTCAAAGCAATAGTGGATGAGTTAAGACTAAGTGAATACTTAATCAATCATTACCATTTATGATGTGAGACGTGTATTGTATTCTACAACTTATGGCAGGCAACCTGCTAAAAATCGATTAAATGGTAAACCCCCTTTATTTCGCGGGTGCGATTCCTGCGAAAGAACAAGGATTAGTGTGAACCACCAATGCTTGTCTTAAATCTGTCTGTTTGTGAAAGCATTGAATTCCTTAACGGGATACGTGTTATTTTTTAAATGGCAAATGAAAAAAAGCCGCTTTATAGCTCACCCTTTTTCAGGTTTAAGCATTGATCAAATAGATAAACATAAGATTTCTAGTCTTACCTGTAACCTTCTGGACAAGCAGGGAAGGTGAATTTGATGACAGGCACCAGGTCGACGTCCAGAGAATACTTGTCATTGCCCTCATCGTTGCGGATGTTCAGCGTGTAAGCTGGACCGGATTCCTTGTACGTCAGCAGGTATACATCACCGTTAACGGTCACCTGTAAATGTATATGTTGTTAGACGCTCGAGGCTAAGCTACAACTGCACAAGGGATCGATCGTAGGAATATGCTGACGGATGGGTGGTCCTTCGTGTTTTGGGAGACACGTTAATTTTTGGGTCCCGGCTGTTACTAACACGCTAAGAAGCTAGAAAGTCCGACTTCTTACCAGTCAAACTAGTCCAGGTAACTGGGTGTAGAAAGTCAGATAGGCAGTCGCTCCTTGTAAAACCATGACACTTAGCTGAAATCGGTTAGACTGGCCGACCGGCCGAAAAAAAACTTCATGTTCTGTCTCCACATTACCTTCATATCCATAATGTTCAGAGCCTTCTGTACGATCCCGTGCATCCACTGTCGGAACTTATTCTGAAGGAAGTATTTCTCCGAGTCCCGCCATTCGCGCGTCACCTTATGACACTTCTCCCAGTCCGGCTGTTTGTCCAAGTTGTCAAAGGCATTCGTAATTTTTAGTTTAACGAAGCCTGGTTGTTCGTTTTCAATGATGATTTCGCCATAATTGATTGGTAGCCGAATGACAATGTCCATATCGAATTCATCCATTCTGCCCACTTTGATGTTATCTGAGACGCTTCCGGCATACATAATCTGGTAAATTTAAAACAATATAAAAAAACTGCATAATTTTTTGTTAATATACAGTAAATAAAAATATTTGACAAAATATGTTTACATTCTTGCTGTACTTCTTGAAATAGTTGCACTGTTCGCCCATCTTCTGCTTGACTTGCTCGAAAACGCTTTTGAACACTTCTTGGGACTTTTTAAAGTCTTCATCTTTGATTGAAATGAATTGCTTAAACACCTCAGCTAAGTACAAATCCAAACTCTTCTTTTTGGTGCTCATTTTTCACTGTAATAGAAATAACTGCTAATTAGTCAATTTAAAATTAGAAAAATAACTAACAAGAATCAAAATGGAGTCAACCAGCGATAACGCCGTCATTTTGTCCTTTGCTTCATTTTAAAGCTATGAATCTTACAGTACTCAATTCATTGTTTAAAAACAAAGATGTGATATATTGGGTCGACTTTTTAAATTGATGAGTTTCTCAATAGTAATTCGAATTCACGAATAATGTAATAGTTTTATGCCTTTTTCCTAGTTGAGAATTAAATTCTTTACTTTAATAATTGATCGTCATCATCAGCTGCTGTATATAGGCCTCTAGACTTAATATAAAGTCCAATACTACATAAATTTATAAAGTGTCTAAGTATTAATTGTTATCAATAATTCAATTATGTTTATCTTTAAATACTTTGAAATAGGTACTTGCTGCATCATGTAGCTGTATTATAAATACGAAGAAAGTGATAAGAACACTTATGTCAGTGCTATGTTACAAATAGTTTTATCTGACCTTTTTTTTATTTCAAAATAATTATTTTGAGTGAATCTTTGACTGCTAAGTAACTCATAATCAACTCATTAATTTTAAAATGTTCATCAAAGTATTTAACGAATTAATTAAGAATTACATAATTAAAACATTGTTTACTTAATTTAGGTTTCATGTATTTGTGATAGTTATGATAAGAAATGTTGTTGACAATACAACTAAACTGATTATTTATATTTCCTGTGCATGGAAATTAAAACTATATAACACATTATCATTGGATGAACTGAGTTTCCTGTACCTATTATTTAAGCCTGCCCATTCAATATTCATAATACATAAAAACTCATTGTAGGCTCTTTTTAATACTTAATGTTCCTTGTTATTCAGCCTTTTGACTGGCCATATAAGGATTACAATTCACAAGTATTTGCCCTATCCTGATACAATAGACAATGAAATATATTCAGCAGTTTTTTTGGCATGGTGAACTCCACCATACCATAAACTATACTTGTATATGGTTTGAATAAAGAATTTCAAAATGTTGTATTTTCAACACAAAACACTTGTATACCAAACTATAAACTCTATCTAGATTTTTAGTTCAGAAATACTTTTTAGGCAGTTTAAAAATGAATTTGTTTAGATTATTCGCATAATAGATCCAGAAGTAAATGGTATTTACAGATGACAAACCTTGATATTTAAATTTGTAATGAATAAATTGAAATAAAGCCAAAAATAATATTTTCAAATAATAGTTCCAGACTGCAAATTAAAGGCTTAATTCAAACAATAACTACTCAAAAACTGAAATTAAGTTGTTTAGAAACCTTTTTTAATATACCTACTGTATTGCATCAGGTTTTGTTACACTCTGTTTTACAAATAGTTATGAAAATAGAAATTCTAACTGGAAATATAAACATTTAACCAAAGCATGCGGTTAACGTCAACATAATAATATAATGTTTGGAAACATTGTTTATCCTTAGCTTTAGACTTGCCAACAGTCTCATATATCACCTATTTGCTTGGCAGAACTGAGATCTAGATATGAATAGCAGTCCATTGATCTCTGTTTTTGACTAATTATATAAATCTGTGCGCAATTATTTTCATTAATATCTCATTAAAGATAAGGAGTTTTAAAATATCAACACTATTTTTACTTCACACTAAAAGGTTGAAAATAAAAAAATGTCATAAACAATAATTAATAGTATTTGTAACATTACAAGATTGAAATACTTACATTAATTTATTAATCACAAATAGAATTTAACACACTAAGATGGTCACACAACAGTTTTGTTTTGTATGTTGTCACATACAGTAAAGCAAAGTAAGAAACCAATCAAACAAAGCACCCATTTGCAAGAGGAAATTTCTCTGATGTAGTTATGGGCAGAATAGGGACTGCACTGCTATTTATAACTTGCTTCTACAAACCATAAATAGCCACAACACAGCTACTTAAAGAATTATGAGACATTTTACATCATTTAAATTGATAATTACTATGAAACCATTAACAAATGACACCCACTTAATGAATGCTTTAATTCTTTATCACTCAACTGATTACAAGTACAATAATAATACTGCTACTAACCAGGATTCAGTTTTTTTTTTTTTCAAGTCACTGCAAAAAGATTAAGGAACTCGGTTGACCGGTTCCGTGCGTCGTAATACGTTGTATGTGTGGCAGAATACTTCATGCTTCCTTCGGCTGCAACTTCACAAGCTAAAAAAGCCGGGATTTCCATGGAAGATAAGTAAGTGTTGGCGTATTCAAAATCAAAAGTGTACATTAATCGTATATTACTAAGACGCAAAATATCGTAAAACTCTTTTCTATTAGTTCCGAATGCGTATATATTAGTTAGATATAGTTAATATATAAATTAGTAAACTACGTTAAATCCAATTTTATTCAACACAGAACACTTCTATTCCAAACGAAGTTTAGGCATCCCTATTAACCCTATCTACACAATAACTAAACTTTTTAGGGAGTTTAAGCAGGCATTTCTTTATATAATTTGCATAAAACAAATTCACACGCAAGAAAGTATTTACAGATGACAAAAACAGGTAAATTGTGTTGTGACATTTGAAACGACAATTAATGTGACTTTGACAGAAACAGCTGAAAAATTAGCGTAACCACAGATTATATTTCATTAAACAAGTTATAAAGTTTTTGAATTATTATAATAACCTAAAGTACACTTAAGTCGAAATTATTTCTTAATCTATTTGATTTAATTTTAATTTAAATAAATACCAGGACTGTTTTATCTCCTTTGGCACTAATAGTAAATAGAATGAGAACTTGCGCGTTTGATACAAATCGGTCATTGTAATGCGTCTAATCTAAGCTTCGAGTATGGCAAAAAAAAATTACATACACACTGAGTGTGACACATCACAAGTCATTTTTAAATTTACTTTTGTTTTGAATGAAAATAATTTAAGTTCGTTTTTTTTTTTCAAGACATTGATCGTGTACACAATACGACATTACCGGCAAAACTTGTCAGCTCTCACTTCACGGCAATAAAGTTCAATTTCGTACAATTCAATGATCATGAGTATGGTCTGGCAGCTATAAATGTGCAGAAACAATTTTAATCTAATAAAATTATAATACAACTCCTTCTCGCATCGCTAAAATTACAACCCATTGTAAGTATGCAATAAGTAAAATTCTATGAAGTTTGCATAATTATTTTTCATTCCTTACGTATCCACAATTTGGGGATATCCCCCAAATTAATCAGTATTGCCGCGTAATAATTTTCTACTAACTTGGTTGAATATGGTTTTCATTTAGAAGTTTTATTTTTCGATATCATAACATTTCTTGTGATTATTAAGTAATTTTTCTTAGTTAATTAATTATTTGTACACCAAATTGTTTGTAAACGGTTATATATATCGCATCGAATGTTAATAAAATACAAAATCCGAAAGTGACATTACTTTTAGAAGAATTTTTAATTAGTATCTAGCCTTACTGACTTGCATAAATTTAGCCGGACAGTGCTGTAAATATTGGAGAATCGTTTGAGTTTTCACATTTTAACTTACGAAGTGCAAGTGCACAGAGTTCATTGTGTTTCGTTGTAATCTTTTCGTAACTGCTTTTATTTGATAAATACCTACATACAAGAAGGTAAGCAAAAAAAAAACAAATTATATTATTGTTTATTTATATTTATATGCGTGGCATGTTTTATGGAAGGTAACTTATGGTCAGACTGTTTCATAAACACTCTGAATCACAGTGCAGTGAGAAGGTGTATAAGTAGGCAAAGAAAATAGTTTTTCTAGAACAAGTTTTCATTTAATATCAATGAACAGTAAATTAGAGTTGTCTAATGCCTTATCTTTATGTTTAATATATTTAATTATAATTATAATCTATTTTTAAAGATAATGAATATAGTGTGAAATGAAGTAGGTAACTACAACATTCTTTACCTTATTTGCTACTTAAGTAGTATAGTTAATATAATATTTTATTTTATTTTAATTTTATGATGTATATTTATACATAGGTAACTATATCATTAGGTTGTTGAAAGAAGATTTATCCCTAGACTTCTTGCATAAAACTAGTAAAAAAAGGTATGAATAAATAAAATATGAATTAAATATGTAGGAATTATTAATTATTTTATTTAAATAATATTTAAAATATATAATATTTTTTTGTTTAAGCAACACATTTTACTTTATCAAATTGTTTGAAACATATTCATATTATGATTCCTGACTTGTTAAGTTTTAAGTTGTTATGAAAAACAATGGTCTGTTTGAAAGTGGTGTAATGATCAGATATATTGTGCGGGGTGGCCAGGGTACACGTGAAAGATAGGTAGTTTGGAAGAAAAATAAGGTGGCCTTTGCCCAGCACTGAGATCTAAAACAGGAAACATAAAAAAAATATAAAAAATTTAGTCTGATATTTTTTTCAAGTATAGAGTAACAGCATTTGACTTTTTTATCACCAAATGTCTAAAAAATTTATGGAATATAAGGACCTACAAGTACTGTGGCTGTTACTGATCCATTTGTCAACTATATAATTATAGTTCTATTCAGTATATGATTGATCAGTGTTTATTCGGTTTACCCATCATAACCGGCACATCTTCAGAGTAATATTGACAAAACAATCACAAATGCCTTTAAGGAGAATTGTGCAATAGAAATTAAATTGAAGCAACATAAAATTAGGTGTAAGTTAAAACACTTAGTTTTTAAAGTTCTAAAAATTAAATATCAAGGAAATGTTAATAGGTAGGTACAAATTAACTCAACTAAGTACCAATAAAGGTATTAGGTACTATTCCCAGCACCTCATAGGATCGTCGCACACGGGCCACCGGCCACAACTACAAAACGCCGATACAGGCATATTTACTGTAGTTTATAGGGACTTGCTGCATAAGGTTGAAGCTAGAGGTCGCCACACGCTACAAAACATTGCTCGCTCTTCTATATAAACTGCATAAAAGTATAGGAAATAGCCAGTGCCAGTAGCGGCGTTTTGTGGTTGTGGCCGGTGGCCCGTGTGCGGGATCCCATATTCCCTTGAAATATATATTTTTTATAAACTTGTAGTAAATTGTGTACCTACACTTTTTGACTTTCAGCGAAATGCCAAACGAGGACAGGAATAATACTAACAGGAATAATGAGAGGGATAATCAGTATTCGTCGTATGTGGCCGGAGCCGCGATGGGTCTAATCGGTGTTGCAGCCGGCGGCGCGCTGTACTACCTGACTCGTTCGCTGATGCCGACGTCAAGACCAGCTGCACAAGGAAACCCGCCGCCTGAAGACCAAGCGCCACTAAGGTCTGCGACATCGAGGCACTCCTCGACACCCAGAATCCAAGCCAATCCTACTGCATCCACGTCAAGAAAAAGTGACAATGATTCGATCTCATCGTATCTTAGTGATTTGATGAACAGAATTTCAACATCAAGGTAAGATTTCGACGACTTCCGTGGTCGAGTGGCGTACGCACCAGTTTCAAGGTGTCGCTAGCTCTAAGGTCCCGGGTTCGATCCCCGGTCGGGTCAATGTAAAAATTCACATTTCTACATTGTCGCGGGTCTGGGTGCTTTAGCAACTTACTTTGGGTACAGAACAATGTATGTGATGTTGTCCGCATTTATTTATTTTTTTATTTTTTATTTTTTATCTCAGATAAATTGTAACAAGAATAAAACCGTCACTAGAGGCGCTAGTAGCAAGCAGAGTTTTTGAAAACAACTTCCTGCTTCTCAACATCTGCAAAATATGAAACCTTAAAAAACACATTATCTATTTCAGTGGAAGCCCAAGTGTAGCTTCGTCCAGTGTCAGAATCAGGGAGGTGCCTCCAGACAACCCCGTTATCACAAACTTGAACTCCCTGCTATCAGACATCCACGTGAGGTACATCAAACTGAAAGAGTTCGATCTCCACTACAAAGTATTCGACACCATTTTCCAAGATCTACACAAGAAAATGAAGGAAGTGGATCCGTATTACCGGAAATATTCAAGCACGGTAAGTGTTTAGGTATTTTAAGAGTGCATGTTTTCTATTAAGACCATGCAAGTTTTATTGAACACAACAATTGTTTTCAGGTTCAATTTGCTGGCAGCCACTACGATAATTTGCGTATCAAGAAGCCTGACGAATTTGACATGGATATAGTTATTGGTTTGCCATTGAACATTAAAACAGATGCTATGAACCCAACTGGAAGCGACATTCTCATCGAGCCGACATCAGCTGGCTTCGTCCAGCTTAAGATGGGCGTCCAGTTCCAACGGCTGCCGATGAGAGACAAGGAAGAATGGCTGATCAACAGAGCCGCGTATGAATGGAAGGATGACTCTAACTACCTCCTTCGGTCAAAATTCAACGATTGGTTCAAAAGTGTTGTGAACAAGGCATTAAACAAATTCGAGGTGTCTGGCAACCGACCTCTGTATTACGTCGAAGGCGTGCCTTACATTATTGACAAATCTGAGTCTGGTCCGGCTATGACGCTTCTGATTAGCAACAAATCTAGAAACTTCAAACTGGACGTCGATCTTGTGCCGTGCCTCAAGTTTCCGGAAGATCGGTGGCCCATCGGTAAGAGCTATCGGCAAATCCCACAAAAATGCAAGAAAGACTATTGGATGGTCGTCGGCAAGCCCAACAAGGAGTCTCCTAGCGTGCTCGGACAGCTGAGGTCCTGGCGTTTGGCTCTTCATAACCAGGAGAGGGAATTAATGCACAATTCTTACAACTTACGACAAGCTATTCGACTGGTGAGTAAACCTTATGCTTTCTAAAACTTTAATACGGAATTATCAAAAATGCACGCCATAACTAGGACTAGGTGTTACCTTTGTCGTAGAACCACATCCATCTATTGCGCACGACCTAGATACATCGATGAACAATATATATTTAATCAAAACATCAGATATTGTACATCCGGCTGATAATAATGATTATTTTTGACACAGATCACGGAATTTTGTTTACATTTGATACGCATTTTTTGACATAATAATTAGACTTTTACTCCCGGAACTAGTCTAATCACACCGTGCACCGTGTCTATGTTTTAAACTGACTTCATAATTTTTGTTCTTGCAATCATTTGTTAATTGCCTTCACTAAAGACTAAATTATTTCAGGTGAAAAAGCTAAGGGACTCGTTGGGAATGAAAAAGATTGCAAGTTACTACATCAAGACCCTATTTTATTGGGATGTAGTCGAAATCAATGACCCAGAATATTGGAGGAGGAACAATCCCGCGACATTGTTCAAACTGATGGTTGGGAAACTGCACCAGGCTTTAGTGGTGGGGAAAATCCCTTACTTCTGGAATAAGGACAACAATCTGATTGGCAATGTTGACAGGAAGGTCCTCAATGAATACTTGTTGAAACTAGTGCCGCTTATAGATATCCTGGACCAACCGGATAAATACAAGATGGTCGCTAAGTATCTGTTGACGCCGGAAGAGTTTGCCGATTACAATAGAAAGTTTCTACACATTTGAAGATACTTAACTCGATAAAGTATTAAGAGATGTTGATTTAGACGTGCTATAAAAGTGATACATATATTTAAATTATTTATCTCTTTGAAGTTTTTATACAAAATCTGAAATGTATATTTTATAACGTTTTACATACTTTGTGTAAGGGCAATTGCCTCTGACAGTACTCGATATTAAGTTGCCGTTATGGCTCGCATTGTGTTGGTCACCTTATCACAGCACAGATCGAGTGCTAAATGTCACCAAAAGCGTTTGTGTGATCCACGAAAGCTTGTCCTGTTCAGGTTGTGAATCCCCCGTGACAAAAGGATCGAATTATTAGACTTAATCTAATATTAAAAATCTAATGTTTAGTCCATCAGACAGTTTTTCATAAAATATTGAATACGTATTTTTATTTTATCATATCATTCAGAAATCTGTCTGTTCAAGGTTAAAATTAAGTACTCAAATAATATTTTTGCATCACATTTTTTTTGATAAGATTTAGCCTTAATTAGCCGTAATTTAAGTATTTAGGATTTGGACCATTTGAAGTAAGCTACATTTTAGTAAATAGATTTGACGTTAAAATAGGCCTTAAAAACATGTGCATAATATGATTGTGAAGCAGATTTTTTAACGATTATTTTTTGTCAGCTGATTTAATTAGATGACTAACGAACGACATGACATTTGCTTACACAGTACTTTACACTTGACAGTTGAAAATTCAATTTAAATTATGTGCAGCTAAAAAAAAGCAAGCTATTGCCTGCCTATCTGCCTATGATATTGTATGTTAGTTAAGATTCATATTTTTATGACATTGCATTTTTTAAGGTAGCAATTTTATACACATAGATGTTTGTAATTCAGAGAAATACATGGAAATGTGATATACGAATGCTTGTTCTGAGTCTGGGTATCTATGGGCTATGATTTGAATGTTTGTGAAACATGGGAGTGTCTCAATTTGATACTGACTGTTAGTAATGTGAAGCCGTTTTATTTATTAGTCGTGTTAGTATTGTCATAATAGTATAATATATAGTATATTTTATTAATATTGTAATCAACATATTTTATTCTGACTTGTTAAAATACTTTATTTATAAATTATATTTGTACCTATATTTAAATAAAGAATATTATAGTGTGAAAATGAGTTTCTTTTTGAGCATCTATACAAAAAGAGTGTTTTGTGTTTATTTATTTTTTCATAGAAATGTCTACTGCAAGTAAACTAACAATTACTTCCTTATCACTTTACCTTATAAAATATTTTAAAGAGTTTTTTTTTAAATATGTATATGCTCGTATATTGAACGTATTCAGTCGATAAGCGACGATTATTTTAATATCATTCATATTTTAATTTCCGCAGCACTTTTGTGGCAGCAGTGACATTCATTTTCGAAATAAGTTTGTTACATTTAGGTTGGTCTACAAATACTGTTATCCAGTGGCGGCCTTAGGGGGTGGCGAACAGGGCAATCGCCCGGGGCCTCGCTCTTGCGGGGGCCTCGCTCTTGCGGGGGCATCGCACCCCTAAAATTCAAATAAAGTTAGTTAACTAATTCATAAGTAAGACTATCTAAAACAAAGCTCGTTGATTTTTTGAAGTAGCAAGTACGCAGATCATTTTGTTAAGACCTTCCGCCCGGGGCCTCGCAATGGGTAAGGCCGCCGCTGCTGTTATCAATGTATACCAAAAATAAAACATACTCAAAATTTAGGGATTACCCGAACACTGTCCAGTGTTGCTGCGTCAAACGCATTTCTTCCAATTTAGAAGCTATATACTTGGCTTTATTAGCATTTTATTTTACTATTTTTTTTATTAAGATAGGTAATTAAATATTCTACCAATACATTGTGTGTAAATGGTTATTCATCTATACTAATCTATACTAATATATAAAGTTGAAGAGTTTGTTTGTTTGTTTGAACGCGCTAATCTCAGGAACTACTGGTCCAAATTGAAAAATTCTTTTTGTGTTGAATAGACCATTCATCGAGGAAGGCTTTAGGCTATAAACCATCACGCTGCGACTAATAGGAGCTAAGATATAATGTGAAAGTGTGAAAAAAACCGGGCAGGTATACCTAAATCATAACTTATATCTTCTACCCAAGGGGACGAAGTCGCGGGCAACAGCTAGTAATAGATGAAACGTTAGTAGGATGACAAGAAACGCAAGTGACGTTATACCTACCTAGAAGAAATTTTAATTTGTGTCTGGCTTCTCTTTCAGATAATTTTAGCTGTTCAATGTAGAGAATCGTTCGAGTTTTACATATTAGTTACCGAGTATTAGACTTTCTTTGTTCTTATCAAAATGACGCCAGTTTAGGAAAGTTTTACGTTTATTATTGTAATCGAGTGTTTTTATCTTTGATGTGTACTCAGGACTTGGTTAAGGTAAGAATATAAACAAAACGATACAATTAATGTATATGTGTGCGTAGCCTGTAAGTGTTGAGATTAGGAAATCTAAATTGAAACTGTTTATTAAACACAAACTCGGTGCACTATGAGTCGATGTGTACTGAGGGCCGCGTCTCATAGCAATATTTGACTAAAATAATAGTATAATATATAATATAATATTGGACAACATTCACACAACGCCATCTAGTCTCAAATTAAGCAGAGCTTGTGTTATGAGTACTAGACAACTGATAAACATACTTATATAGTTCTAAATACATACATAATATAGATAAATTACACCCAGGCACAGAACAAATGATCGTGCTCATCACACAAACATTTGTCCTGGGTGGGAATCGAACCCACGAACTCCGGGATAGCAGTCAGGGTCACTAACCACTAAACCAACAGGTCCGTCAAAAATACCTTTTAAGTCCGTCTAACCGATTTCCAAAAAATATTGGATCTGTATTTATTCTTTAATTGATTTTAAATCTCTTGTGACGTCACTTACCAGTACACTTTTTACTAGCAAGAGATGTGCTAAGTCCAACCTACCAAACTTAAGTGCTTGTAATCTTCCTTACTTTTTAATTACGCGATAAAATGAAAATTCAATATACAGATTTATATTATAAGATTGAGTCAAATACCCAGTGGAAGCGTGACAGCGCACGACTCGGTGGATAGCGGTGTCTCTCTCTCTCACAACTGCAATAGTTTTACAAGAAGAAGTGGTAGACGGTATAATGAAAAACCGTTAAATTATTGACACATTTATTTACTAATTTAATATCAATGTTAATTTTGGGTTTTTGATTATATAATCTTAATAGAAGAATATAATAGCTAATCTAATAGAAGATAATACACATTGAATGAAATCCTTCAAACTAAGTAAGACAGTTTCTGATTTCAGAATAGACACATATTCATACATTATGTGTATAATAGTATTAAGTTAGTGTACCTACATGAGTACTACAAGTTAATTAATAATAAAATCGTAAATTGTAGGACTAATTTATATCTATGGAAATATTAAATTATTAAGTAGGTCTTAAGTCACTGTTACTCGTCGACATATAATTTGATAGTATATTGGTATTACCGATCTTATTTAAAAGCTGTGATTTTTGTAGCCCTATAGCTATGGTCTCCGTTATAATGGTCTGTCTAATCGGATACGTTTATTTATGGCGGCGTATGAAAGTGAATATACCTTCATAGTCAAAATATCGATTCGAAAAGCTATGATTTTTATAGTTATCTAGACTGTTACTTACTAGAACATCTAAAAATGGGTTAAAATTGTAATCTATTTCATATGTTCTAAAGTTTATTTTTGTGTTCTTATTATCTACAGCAATTATGTCTGACCAGAAGAGAAATAATACAAGCAAGAATAATGAGAGAGACAATCAGTTTTCGTTCACGACCGGTGCTGCGGTGGGTTTGGTAGGCGTAGCGTTCGGCGGCGCGCTGTACTACATGTCACGTCAAATGACTCAGGGAAACCCGCAACCTGAAGAGGAAACACCACCAGCAACTACGACACAAACCAACTCCTTGCCTTCTAGAACTCGAACCAATGCTACTGCATGGACATCCAGTCAGAAAAACTTTAATAGGTAAGAGGAAATCAAAAGCAAACCTACAAAAAAATCAAGGTTGCAGCATGGTATGCAGAAAATTAATTAATTTTAGTCGTGTTCGAAAGACGTGTTTTCTTATAAGTGTGAGATGTTATGCCTACAGCAAAATGCCCGACGAGAGCGAAAATCGTACTGACGGGAATAAAGACAAAGCTAAGGAGTTTCTGACGGTGTTCACTGGTGTGTTTGGAGTGTTGGACTTTGTTCACGATGGGCAGCTGAGCTATATAGCTCGGTCACTGGTACGGAAGCCAAGACCTGCTGACCAAGGAACGCCCGAGGAACAAGAACCTACTGCATCGACATCGACACGTTCCGATCCGGTTTCCTCGTATCTTAGTGATTTAATCAACAGAATTTCCACATCAGGGTAAGATTTTTAGCACCGAAATAATTTGTCGTTTATTTATTGGTATTTGTATTAAACCAAACCATAGTATTAGATTTTTAACCTTCTTTATAGTACTAAACAAATGTATCGATATAAAGTTTCGATCGTTTTTAGGGACACAAAGGAAGCTCCAGAAAACCCCGATATCACCAATTTGAACTCCCTGCTATCAGACATCCACGTCAGATACAGCAAACAGAAAGAGTTCGATCTCCACTACAAAGTGTTCGACGCCATTTTCTTAAAACTACACACGAAAATGAAGGAAGTGGATCCGTATTACCGGAAATATGCAAGCACGGTAAGTGTTTATTTTAAGAAGGCAAGATTTCTATTAAGCTTATCATGGAAGTTTTATTGAACATAACGATATTTTTAGGTTCAATTTGCCAACAGTATTCTTTTAAACTTACTACAGATTTTTTATCCAATACAACACAGGTATTTTTAGGTCCCGCTAGCTGGCAACCACTACGGCATAATATACACATAAAGAAACCTGATAAATTTGACATGGATATAGTTATTGGTTTGCCCTGGAACATCGAAACTGATGCTTTGAACCCAACTGAGAGCGGCATTATCATCGAGCCGACATCAGCTGGCTTCGTCCAGCTTAAGATGGGCGTCCAGTTCCAACGGCTGCCGATGAGAGACAAGGAAGAATGGCTGATCAACAGAGCCGCGTTTCAATGGAAGGATGACTCTAACTACCTCCTTCGGTCAAAATTCAACGATTGGTTTAAAAGTGTTGTGAACAAGGCATTAAACAAATTCGAGGTGTCTGGCAACCGACCTCTGTATTACGTCGAAGGCGTGCCTTACATTATAGACAAATCTGAGTCAGGTCCGGCTATGACGCTTCTGATTAGCAACAAATCTAGAAAGTTCAAACTGGACGTCGATCTTGTGCCGTGCCTGAAGTTCCCGGAAGATCGGTGGCCCATCGGTAAGAGCTATCGGCAAATCCCACAAAAATGCAAGAAGTACTATTGGATGGTCGTCGGCAAGCCCAACAAGGAGTCTCCTAGCGTGCTCGGACAGCTGAGGTCCTGGCGTTTGGCTCTTCATAACCAGGAGAGGGAATTAATGAACGATTCTTATGACTTCCTCCTCTTCAAATCGAGTCAAACAAAAGAAAACTGCTCACGACAAGCTATTTGGCTGGTAAGTAAACATTATGTTATGCTCTCTTAAAGTGTACATTTGTTGACAGATTATGTTGAAGATGTATGGCAATAGTAGCATCTAACCATAGTATGGTTATACTACTAGAATCACTAACGGCTTTTAATGATTTCAGATGAAAAAGCTACGAGAATCGTTGGGAATGGAAATAATTACATGTTACCATGTAAAAACCCTATTTTACTGGAATGCGGTAGAAAGCATGGACGCAGATTATTGGAGGAAGAACAATCTTGCGAGCCTGTTCAAGCTGATGGTGGGGAAACTGCACCAGGCTTTAGTGGTGGGGAAAATCCCTTACTTCTGGAATAAGGACAACAATCTGATTGGCAATGTTGACAGGAAGGTCCTCAATGAATACTTGTTGAAACTAGTGCCGCTTATAGATATCCTGGACCAACCGGATAAATACAAGATGGTCGCTAAGTATCTGTTGACGCCGGAAGAGTTTGCCGATTACAATAGAAAGTTTCTACACATTTGATCGGGAATACTCATGGTAGTCTTATAGTGTTACCAAGATTTTAATTTAGAGGTGCTATATGCTTATAATTAAGATATTTAAAATTGTTTAACATTGTGATGGAGAGATTAAATTTTTACAACTTTGAAGCATAGACCATGTTCCAAGAAAATAATAACTTTATAATATTATTGTTTGTCTATTGTTGAGACTAATTTAATTTCATATTTATTATCATTGAATTTTAAAACATGATACACTCACACATTACCGATACATTTATAAATATTTTATTATGTGTAAGAATAATACAAGTAAAGTTAAATAACCTTTGCATTAGGTATTTTAAGTGACAGTAGAAAAACGGAAATCCTATTAAAGATCTTTAAAATGATGAATTCAAATTTTTGGATTTCCGCTTTTGTATTGTCACTTAGGTACCTAGTATTAAGATTTAAAACACACTTAATATTTTCACTAAAATACGGCTGAATAACGTACTTAAGATAAACACAGCGTACAGCGAAACTCAAAATATTTTCATTTTGTGAAAAAATCAAAGTTTAACAAACATAATAGTTTACACCTATATCTAAATGCTACTTAAGTCACATACAGATTAAATATAAGCAATGTCGTTAGATTCTAAATATTGGAAGAAATCGCCAACTCGTGAGCTAGCGAGATCAATGTTTAAACCTTCCTTATATACGGGAGGAGGCCTGTGCCCAGCAGTAAGACGAATATAGGCTGGTAATACACATTTATACCTACAGTCATGTTAATATACCATAATAAGGTATTTGACAAAAAAAAAAACTAATTAGTCCGTCATAAAAATTTTCGAAAGATATTGGATACGTATCTTTTATTTTATATCGTAAACAAAAAATCAACGGGATACAGTGATTTAAAACGTTGTGTGACGACACTTAAAAGTGTTTGTTTTAAGCCCCCACTACCGAATAGAAGGGTGAAAAATACGTATTCAATATTTTTTTGCAAACGGTGTGACGCAGTGGCGTAGCGTGGGTCGTCGCCCGGGGCGGAGTCAAAATGTGCCGCCCTATATGACGTCATAAAATAATTGGCAGTTTAAAAAAAAACCACTTTTTAAGGCCAAAATACTAAATTTTGGGTTTCACAATAAAGAAGTAAATTTTTTTTTTAGCTTTTCTGTCTTTTTTGTTACTTATAGTAAATATTAAAATCTATAAATGGAAAAAATAACGATAAATTTTTCACGAAGTTACAGCTATTTATTTATGAGGGCGCGCGCGGCACAACGAAATTTTACATTAAAAATTCATATCATATTAACTATTGGCCAAGAGACAGCTAAATTTTGCTTTTTTCGAAAATTTATTTGTTTGACTGACGAAAAATCTCAATTTGGCCACCCTTCTGATAGTGGCGCCCGGGGCGGTCCGCCCCTCCGCCCCCCCCCCCCCCCATCGCTACGCCACTGGTGACGGAATATACAGACTTTAGTTATTAGATTCAGTCAAATACCCTATTTAGTTATGTTCATACTTCCACAATATTAAGTTTATAAACGCAGTATTGATAGCTGTTGGGCACTACTCGCTCAGGGTAATCGTGAATTTGGCGGAACATACTCGCAACTATCTTCTTTAACAGTGATCATGTGATACCTGCGCATCCCGCATGCGCGCATTCCATAGAATGTGATGAATATCATTCATCACCGTTTCTTTCATTGTAAAATTATGTATTTTTCGTATCTTTTTGACAACAAGTTTTCCAAAAATGTCGCAATCGTCGTCACCAGAGGCTCCAATAGTACAAGAGGCTTTTTTCACTCGTTTAGCGCCGGGAGCCGCTTGTCGAGGTGGATTAGCATTCGTTTCAGTAAGAGAACGTCCTGTATTTTGAACAGACCATTCTTTTTTTTGTTCAGCTATATTCCTCCCCTGATCTTCGCTGTCGTCTTCGCTAGTCTAACGAAAAATACACTTTTTTTTACAAATGAATAAATAAGAAATCAATACATAAATTGAAAGTCGAGTGTATATTAATAAAATGAAATTAATATAATTTATCTTTTCTTACCTCATTATTGTCTGTCTGTGTTTCGTACACCGGCCCCAAAAAGCTATGTAGGGCGTCAAATGCAAACCAAGTTATTTGTTCAGGCTCCTCTCCATTTCTAATAGCCTTCCTTTTCCTATTTATAATTGATCGGTAGCCCGCCATGAGCGAATCACGTTTCTTCTTCATATCGTCAATTTTACAATCCCAGCCCAGACTATTGTGGATCCTCACCCAAGCGTTATGAACAAGTTCTATTCCCTTTTGGCCCTTGGCCATTGATTTCCATAATATTGGTTCACTTTTGTAGTGTTTTATAAAGATTAGAATTCGTTCTTTCGACCACTCCATTTTTTCTCGCCGTAACACGTCCGCTATGCGCTTGTATTAGCGCCAACTGACTGAAGTACGCCCAAATCCGAGTCCCTGTCCGCAGGAACTTCATCACGATGAAATCGATCGTCGTGCAAACGAGCGAACATTCGTGGAGAGCCGAAGTTTATGAAAAAAACTGCATAGCATTTTGATTATTTTTACCCAAAAATAATATTTGATGCAATATTCGTGTAAATAGTTGTTCAGTCTTCTTTTTAAATCAATTAATGCATGAATAGTGTGTGAGTGTGACATAGAACGCGTCCCGCTCACACATACACACACATGCGTGAGTCGTCGTATCGCCGAATGTACACATTTACACAGCTCGCATTTGAAATCGATATTGAGTTACTGACGCGATACGAATGTTTCCGACGTCGGTAGTTCGGGTGCGAAACCGATGTTCGATTCATACGGATTCGCCCGAACAATCGACGTTCACACGAATGTTTAGCTGTAATGTGATGTGGCGCAAATGAGGATAAGTATCGCGACTTGTTTCGGTATATGCGTCGTTATATTTATTTAGATATCTGGAAAAGAAGTCGCTAGTTGCTGAAGGAGTATTGTCGTGGTTTTTCTTATGGTTATTTTTTTAGGAATAGAATGCAATTATGTGTTTATTTGTAAGAGTACAGCGTTACATATAACGAAGCCCATAATGTTCTGCTGTTTCCAGCGTTTGAAAATTTTCAGGCCTAGAACGAAAATAAGGAATTATAAAATTGCAAATATAGTTTAAATTTCAATGACAAATCTATTAATAAATTGGATTTGGATTCCGCAGGTCGAAAGTTCCGCAAAGCCATCAAGTTGCGTTACCATATTAGGTTAACATGAAGGAACACTTAATAGGCCTCATAGATATTATCGTAGACACAAGAAACTCTCTAAAATCTCACGTCAACCACAGACGAAATGAAGAAACAAATGTCATTTCTCTGCCAAAATTGTAACTAAAACAAAATAATTAATTTGGTTAAACATGTACCAAAAATGAACACAAAAATAGCAATAAAATACCAGTTGATGTGGAGGGAGTGATGGGGGACCGCGAAAACAACTGGGTGCCGATAGTTGCCGGGGTGGTTGTCGGTGCGGGGATCCTGACCCTGTTGTACAAGATGTTCTTCTCTCAGAAAACTGAGCAGCCGCAGCCAGTTATGGTCAAGATCATGAGGCCCAACCAGCAGATGAACGCGCCCTACAAGTGCACCTGCGAGTTGGGTGGAAGTGATCGTGTAAGTAGTAGATAGATGAAAGATGAAAGATAGTTATGACAATATTGGAGGATGTAGGTATCTATATTTAAAACGATTGTATTATTTTGATTATAAGAGTAGGAAGGTCTATATGGACAGACCCACAATAGAGATAATGTATCAACAATTTGCCGTAAACGGTAAAAAATGGTACCTATACCTAATTAATATAATATCCCACCATTTTAACACTGCGTCTCAAACTAAGTAAAGCTTGTATTATGAGTAATAAAAAACTGATAAACATACTTATCTATACCTATTTCTGAATACATACATATTCAGACATATCACACCCAGACATAAATAGTTCTATAAGAAATTATCTGTGCGTCTCCTGTACATAATTGGGGTTTGCTTGAAACAATAATTACATGAATGGACTAAAAAGCACCAACAAGAGTAACTATTCTTGTTGCTAAGGATTTACTTTTTAGAAACGTTGAAGCGCAGGAAGATTACAACAGAGGTTAGATAATAAGCGCAACAATATGCATCCCTGATTTTATCTAAAAATTGTAGAATATGCGTACCAGATCTTACTTTTCTTCCAAGGAACTTCCAAACCACACCAAACTCTTTTCAAACTGCTTTTTAATGAAGTTTCGTTATCTGTACCTTTTCAGTGTCAAGTTCACAAGAAGCAGCAGGCGAGCGAACAAGGAGCTCATAGCTCCTAGACAGAACAAAAAATAACATAGCATGAACGTCAGATCGCTGTCATGTGTTACGGTGACATCAAATAAAATGAAACTATACAATAATGTTACATAAATAAACGCTTTACACATAATCATGATTTTAATTATAAAATTGAACCAATAAAAATGGATGAAATGTCAACAAGACCCGTTATTTTAAATATATAATGTGTGATTGGTGAGTCTTCTTGTTTTTAGATTGTGAATCAGTGACGGTCTGGAAGGAAGGAAGGTAGGGAAAGTAAACATTGTGTGGATAAAAAAATAGCGTGAAGGACTAATCCGCTAGTCCAGGAGGTCCACGAAATAGACTGTCCTCTCTCCTGGATTACTGAATTGTAATATCTTACGAAAAGGGTAACTAACTTTGAAATGGGTGTGTTTGTAATATTTTGAAAATATTCGTAGCTCTTTCGATGTTATTCATTCCACTCTAAAAAATTAGAGATTCCCTAACTTTTTTTTTGACCTAGTTCATTTGGAGTTATATAACGTTATGTTCATTTAGGTATTCCTACATAAAGTGAGTACTTATTTCCAGTGCCGAAGAACAAGAGCGTAAGAGAAAAGAAAAAGAACGAGTGAGGAGGAATGAGGTAGCCCACGCGGCTGAGGCGGAGGTGGTGGCGACAGTAGCGGCGAGCCGCGAGCCACCGCCGCCGCCACGCTTCACCATGCTGCACGCCGCGCTCGCCACGGCCACCTGCATGCTCGCACTCGCCGCACTTATCTTCACCAAAGCCTTTGGACCTCAAAACATCGCGCACGCGATATTTTCGAAAGTGGGACTCGGACACATATTCCAGAGGACCGACGGAACGTCTGCCGGCGGGAAAATGCACGGCGATGCCATGTACGTGGGGACAGCTCACGGTGGGGCAAGGCACGCCGGAGCAGCGCATGGCGGGGCAACGCATGGCGCGGCAGCGCATGGCGGAGCAGCGCATGGCGGAGCAGTGCATGGCGCGGCAGCGCATGGCGAGGCAGCGCATGGCGGAGGCTCGCATGGCGGGGGTTCGCATGGCGGAGGCTCGCATGGCGAGGGATCGCATGGCGGAGGATCGCACGGCGGTGGATCGCACGGCCGAACAACACATGGCGGGGTTATGGATGACGGTACAATGCGCGACGGGATAACGGAAAACGGAGCGATAGTGGACGGGAAAAAAGTAGACCAGAAATTATATGACAAGCATGTTATCGACGGCAAAATAATGGTCGACGGGGAAATGGTGGATATCGGCTCTGCAGCCGGCCTTGAAGCCTTGCGACGACTAGCGTCAGCGTGCCCAGTCAAACTTGATCCGGCAAAGCGGGTGAGTCATATCAATATCTTCTAAAAGTACAGTCAAAGGTTGCGAGGGCAGAATACCGATTTCTTCTAGGATTAATTTGCGTATCACAAAGAAAAACATTCTATTACCAGCCTACGTGTACGTAGGCCTACCTGTGACTCAGATACGAGGTTGCACAATCACACGATACGAAGTCGTAATTTTTGCGTATTTGGACTGGAATCGATGAGAAGAAGAATAATTAATCGAATGTTAAATTCGTAATTTGTGTACGTCGATCATAACCGTAGCCGTTTGAAAATGTTTATGAACTTTACTCGACAGCGTTAGTGTAAATAATGTTTATCCAATAATTTGATACAAGGCAGTGTAAAATGCTCCAATATTCAAAATACGACACAACGCCAATTTTACTTACACTACATTATTTTTTCAAGCTTAGTGCATATACTTATCCATGGATTGGGACCTAGGGTTTTGACATAGAACAGGAATTGTGAGGTGACTAGAAACTAAAAACATAGTAACAGCAGTGTTTTCCTAAATAACAATTTATTTTTCTTGGGCACCAACCTATTTGCCCATCGTGGGGTTCAGGGCGAAACTCCCTTTACATAGGGAGGCCTATGTCCAGCGGTGGATCGTGAAGATCTAAGTCGAAGTAATTTGTTAAGTTATCGACCATTAAAGGATACGGATAATGTTTTTTCTTTCAGAGGTGGCCTCTAGAGGGAGAAACAGAAGAAGGAAAATAAGAACCATCTCTCCATACAAAACAATAATCATGAAATACAGGTTCTTGTGACATAAAATAAACATTTAATGTGGTGCACTGTCTTATTTATTACTTCAGTATTATAAAATTTAACGCCACATTAGTACATAATTCATAGTTTTTCGGTAAATAATGTAACGGGATGCTCGTTGTATCATTTAAGTTTGAATCTGTGGTACCATTTTTTTTAAATGGGGTAGCTTTCCATAGAACGTCAGAAAAAAAAACAACCATTTTTGAAACAAAATATATTTAATACGACCTTCATTTTACAAATTTCTCGTTCAGTAACTGCCTAATCGGCTTCATCTATAACTATAATAAGTCTGGGCTTGTAAATGACACAACCGTATAAGAAAATGTTCTACATTAAACCGTTAGTGCCTTAAAAAACAAGGAACGTTAGGAGCTATGTACACAAAACTTAAATAACACGACATTCACGGCCGACTGTATTGACGCCTCATCACGCAGCACCAATATAAAATGGTATTGCATCGCTCAAATATAACTGTCAATACATTATTATGCTTGTTACTGCCATGGAGTCAACTAAGTGGCTCTTGTCTCATTTTAAATGACAATATTTAAGAAATATTACACAAGTATCAGGAACGTGGCCATCTAAGATTAAACCACAGTAAAATAGCCTCTGTAACATATACCGGTAACATATACCTACATGAACATAATTATATTACTTTTTATCACTTTAAGCAGGAATTAAGAGACACATAAAAATGTTTGAACAAAGGCTTCGCTGTCGCAGTGTTATGAAAGATATTTACTGTTCCCTTTTCGAAACTAAGTTGAACTTTTTTCTACGAACTCTTTTTTTTCTCTTTAATCTAAACCCAACATTGTTTTGTTCAAAGTGTTCTATATTGTAATTTCTGGATATTCAAGAGAACTTTCTCGCCCCCATATTACGTAGGTGTGTCATTACAATCGGTCGTGTGTTGTCGTTAAAACCTAAGTATTTAAAAATAACTAATAATTACCTACTCTGTAACTGATATGCTTATTGCGGTGTAACTTTGTCCCTTCCTCAAACTAAATACAAGACCTTACTAATTGGCAGGTGCGAATTAGTGCTGAAACGTTTTTTATATAATTAAAATAATTGAGAAAAGTTACACCTAAGGTGACAATAATATTTTCTCGATTCGAAAACAAATAGAAATATTAGAAACTCATGCGAAAATATACATTATTAATCGACTCCTTTTGTTGTTTGCTTTAGCTACATGCATTTTGAGTTTCGTAGGCTAATTTCAGTTGTTTTTGATTAATTTAGCTGCGTCCGTTGCATATAATTAGTATTTATTCTAACATCAATGGTATCTGTTCATTCACGCTGTCAAACCAATATCGTATCGACTAAAACTTAAAATGGCGGGAAACGTTTGACAGATACCAAAGATGTCGCCAATCACAATATTAAATACGACATTGTATCTAACAATGTTTCTATTGCACAAAATATTAAGTCGATACTATTTCACGCATTAATTTGTTATAGTAATTTAAAGAATTAAAAAAAATCAAATCAAGATGTGCATTGTGGAACATATTTTTTCTTATTAATAGTCAAATGTTGAAGATTTAAATTTTACTGATCAAATACGAATTTGTCTATCAAAACTATTGGAAGTACGAATTGCTTAATATAAATATTAAGATGGAAACTAATATATGATAAGTAGAAGAGATTTATACCGAAATCGATATCTATAACTGTTAAGTGATCATATTTGCGATGTCAACCTATTATTATAACAACACAATCATTATTATGGTCAAATTTCAACATGGTTCATTCATACACCTCGATCTAAGTGAGACTGTTGTTCTAATATATTGTAAGTTATTATAATTCAAACTTTCAAAAGTTGTCGATTAATTCGTAAAGCAAGAAAATGAACAATATGACAACAGATTCGATTTATCAGTCGATCAAAAACCGAGGGTTGATTGACAAAGTTGCCATCGCAAATAAGATAATAATAACAACATCAAAATATTGAAAATGTTTGACAAACTTGAATTTATTTCACACATCACAATGTCTTAAATTGAATTTTAATAACGCTAAAATGCGTTCTATTACCTTACAATTATAGTTAGGTACAATTTGTTCTATAATAATATCATATTCGATTTATGTCGAATAAGTTGTAGACAGAATTCTATTTAAGTAGTGTCTCGACAGTTCGCAAAATTCAAATGTAACATGACACATATAATACAATGAAATGGGAATAAAAATGGGATTCACTAATATAATCGGCTATTTAAACAATGGTATATATATACAGCAACGACTTCAATATATAACATAACAGATTGCTGGTATAAGGGCCTGCGTACACGAGGCAACACAAGTCACTGATACCTGCGACATTGCCTGTATGACGGCATTGCTAGAGACAAAACTTCTCGCCGTCAGAGATTTATGTCGCATCGTATACGTAGGACCCGCTACGATGAAAGCTAATACTATTCTTATAAGACAGTGTTATTGAACGACTTAATAAAACAGATGCTATAATGAGAAAAACATAAAATGGTTGTTCCTTAATAAAGGAATTATCTTAACGGTTTTCGATACAATACCTAGGAACATTCTCAATACCCACTGTCTTATATCCATAGTAGTCTGTCTCTGACAGATTGCTGCAAAAAAGCTGCTAAGTAGTTCCTCTATCAGTCTTAGTGTCCAATTAGTGCCCATTTGACATTAACTGGTACCATAAATAGTACTTTTCGCTACTTTCCTTTACGCACTTATAGTAATATAGTACTCGCTACTGGCAAATGGGGTAAGTATCGATCGAAATGCGTTCAAATCTAATAGGTAAATAGCAACATTACAATTTGTACCACCTGTCAATATTACACGATATTACACCTTCCCCACTAGGTATAGAGTATAAAATTGCGTGTAGTTTTAAAGATGGTACAGCTACCGAGGACAAAAGCATTTCATCGCCTAATTATGGACGGACACGTAATTGCTCATTCATATATAAATAAAGAAGAGTTCCAACACTAATTCCAAGTTACGTCAGCCGCGACGACATGCCGCGACGTTCAGATAAATACAGAAATTGGACACGACTTGAGTAAACTGAGTGTATCCATCTTCTGTACAACAAGAACAAAGTATAAAAGTCTATATCTATTTCAACTGTTAACGATAGCTGCAATTGAATTTCGGAACGAAACGACAAAGTGAATCAGGCACTTGGATTAATAAGTGAAATCATATTTTTTTTGGCACTGACAACTATACCGCTGCGGCGGATCGTGTGTTTCACAATTTTATCTCAACATTTTATATTTACACCATGTATACCCTGACTTTAACAATATAACCATGATTTTAAAGTAAAATATACTATAAGATGACAATGATATTTAAATACACCACGTTAATACTGTATTTACAAAAATATGATATTATTTTAACATTACATTATGTGTTGCCAGATATTTACTGCTTTTCGTGTGAAATTAACGTATATTTTCTATAAATATTTTTTTACATACTGTAAAAAATACTATTTGGATTATGACATTTGTTTGTTTGAAGTGTTACCATCGTATTTAAAACAAAATTTACGAGGAACTGTATTATTATTGGTAATTATTTTTCTAGCTTTCCTTCTATTTATTGTAACGTCGAATAACTGGCAACACAAAATATTTTTTTCTCTATAGTTCGGTCTGATTTTTGACACATATTTGTACATTATATTTTGTTTAGAGGAAACCGGAGGGTGGAATGAGAGGGATCGACAAAACAAAGTCGCCGCTACAAATAAGTCCGAAAATGTATAAATAAAGTATTATGTTCGATTTCCTTACGACTTTGATTTGTGAATCCATTTTTGCGGTAAATATGCGTACATTTAGTTAATGTCGATAGCATTTTATTTGTTAATGTACGCACATTTAAATGATGCTCAGAGAAAAATATTAAAAATATTGTTTGTAAGTCCACACCATCCTTCTTTACACATTAATACGACGGATTTCGACAGAGGCGGCGCGTTTTATAAGACTAGCAACGCGACACCGAGTTTATTTGTAACTATATACTTTAGGACGTATTTTGCCCGTATATTATGAGTATACATATATTTTATCAAGTAAGATAAATATAAATAAGAAAAATGATCTTTTTAAAGTAAATAATAAATTTAAAATAATTATAAATGACTTTGTCGAAGATTAACGAAATATAGCGATTGCATCTTTGTAAAGTTAAATATAAATAAGAACCTTAACGTAATCAGCTGAAAACTGTTAACGTAATATATTTAGTTCAGTACTAATCTGTAGCCAACGTTTATAAGTTTTATTATGACAATCAATTTTAAATTTAAATTATGTACACACTTAAATTATCTGTAAACTGGCAAGTAATATTTAATACTGGAAAAAAATAAAAATAAAT
The DNA here is from genome assembly GCF_003590095.1 of Trichoplusia ni. Classification (NCBI taxonomy): domain Eukaryota; kingdom Metazoa; phylum Arthropoda; class Insecta; order Lepidoptera; family Noctuidae; genus Trichoplusia; species Trichoplusia ni. Next base: position 15,997,056 of record NC_039483.1, read on the forward strand.
TATAAAGTTAACGAATAGTAACCTAAAATTAATTATTATTTACATGTTGCAACTCTGCATCTGATGTGTAAGCGAAATCAAAGTTCAGAACGCAATGTCGTCTATAATATTTAGACTAAAACGACTAAAAGGCCTTCATAATATACGGATAGGCCACGTTATAAAGGACTATTCAACCACACATTGACTATATCACCGATAATTTCGACTAATCTCCGCTACAACCTTCTTTGTAATCTCAATTACTTCCGTCTTTATCGTAAATATAAATAAAGTACGAAGTTACAATCAGTCAAACAAACTCGATTTGATGCCAAACCGGGCGCGGCCCGGCCGGCTGAAGTACAGGCTTCCGTCCTCGAAGGGCATCATTGGCACTAGCCTTGGAAAATACTGATTTTACAATTATTGTGATCAAATATTCTTAACACGTGAATAATGAATAGTTAGCTGCGCTCAGCTGCTAACAATAAAAATATTATTATCATCTGTAAACACTATGGAAGTCACGAGTCCCAGGATCCGGAGATCCGAAGTGGAGGCAACACATCGGCACCGCGCCACGCTGAAGAACTGTAGTACAGCAGTGTAGGTGAGGCCTGCGGGAGGCCGGCGGGGCCACGTACGTATCTAGTGAGGGGAGCGAGCCGCCGGGCGGCCGCGGGCCTAGCGCTATGACTTCTTGTCGAACAGCGGCAGCTTGGACTTGACGGCGCCCTCACAGATCATGAGCCGCTGCTGCGCCACGCACTTGCGGCGCTCGGGCGCGGGCGCGGCCAGCCGGAAGCGCGAGTGGCCGCGCGACCGCTCGCACGTGAAGTCCGCGCCCTTGCGCTCGAAGTACTCCACGATCTTACTGATCTGCGCCGAGCGCACGTGGCGCGGCACCCGCTCGTCGCAGTACAGGCTGTCCGAGCCCGCCAGGCTGGCCACGTCCTCGCTGCTGTCCGTGTACACGCTGGACGAGCGCACGGCCGCCGCCCGCGCGCGCGCGCCCGCCGCGCCCCCGCAGCAGCACTGGCTGAGGATGTGGTACTCGTAGGGCTCGCCCTCGCCCTCCGAGCCCGAGTCGGGCGCGTCGTCCGCGCGCCCGCACAGGAAGGGCTCGGCGCCCGGCGCGGGCTCGCGCGCGTCCAGCGCCCGGTCGTAGGCCAGCAGGCAGGCGGCGCACAGCGTGGCGCGCGCCGGGCCCGGCGCGGGCGCGGGCCGCGGGGACGCCGCGCGCCGCCGCCACCAGCAGCGCGGGCAGCCCACCAGCGAGCAGGCGCACACGGCGGCGCGGGCGCGGCCGGCCGCGCGCGCGCCGCACAGCTCCTCGTTGGCCACGGAGAAGATGCCGCTCTCGCAGGAGCCGCGGCGCGGCGGCGGGCGCGCGTCCAGGCTGCCGCGCCGCGACAGCGCGGGCGAGGACGGCAGCGAGGCGGCGCGCGCGTCGTCCGACAGGTCCAGCGCGCGGGACGCGGCGCGCGGCGGCGAGGGCAGCTCGGCGCAGGACGCGGAGCCCGGGTGCGGCTCCAGGATCTTCTTGACGCCGCGGAAGGCGGCCAGCGAGTCGCGCGCGGGCGCGGGCGCGGCGTGCGCGTCGCGCAGCAGCATGACGTGCGCCAGGCGCGTGAGGCGCGCGAGGCGCCCCCCGCCGGCGCCGCGCCCCGCCAGCGCGCCCGCGGACCGGTGCGCGCCCCCGCCGCGCGCGCCCCCCGCCAGCCGCGCCGCGCCCCACTCCAGCTCCGACAGAGAGCGACGGTGTTGAACTGTAGCGTACCATAAACTCTCATTAGAACAAATCCAATCCTTAGACAAATCAAACTTTCTTTTAAGTACTCGACACTGACAAATCAATAGGCCACTATTATGTATAATAACAGTAACTTACGCTGGTCATGGTCATGATGCCTGGGGCTGCCTTCAGACTTGTACCGTTGTGGACGTCGCCACGCGTACAGTCCGGGACAAGAGCGCGGGCCTGAAGAATCCGCGTCCTCACTGTAAACGAACAAACTAATTTTAGAATCCTATCTAAATTCGATCTTATCGAATAAGATAAAATCACTCATTATAATAATACCTTTCATTATGGTTATTAGAGTTGTGTGAGGCCCACGCCGCGTCATCGAGGCTTTCCTTCACCTCAGCCAGCTTGTTTACTATTTCGGGGAATAGTGGACGCGCTTTTGGCTCATACTGAAAATATGAACCAGGTTTATTACGTACTGAAATTTTACTAGTATTCTAATTAGCCAAAACATGATAAATGAACTTACGATACAGCAGTTGAAGGTAAGCCTCAAGAATTCAGGAACGGTGTCCTCATCGCAAAGCTCCACGAACGCCATGTAGTTGAGGCCGAAGTTGTCCGTGCGAGGCAGCACGTCCGGGTCGGCGTCCACCTGGCGAAAAATCAAAAACTGCTGTTAGGAGACATTAGAACACTGTTTTTGTGTTTTTTCCATCGGGGAATCACGTGCCGAAGACTTTTTAGTCCGTATTTATTGAAGTGTTATCCTTGATTTAGTTTTGAAAACTTACCCTGGCGATAAGTTGGCACAGAATGATCCCGTAGGAGAATATGTCGGACCGGTGGTCGTACCACCGGCCGCGCAAACACTCGGGGGACATCCACCACGGAGACCCCACGCTGGGCAGCCTGTAGCCGTTCCTGGAAGAATAGACGAGTTTTTTATAATTTAAAATTTTCCTTTTCGATATAGAGGAAGATAGACCGGTGTATACTTTCACTTCTGCGTTTCGCTTCCCATTTTCATGGGATTAGCAAAAAAAATCGAACTTCTGTTAATAACATAAAGTTCACAATATAACTTTTTCGCAATAATAAAATACGTTTAATGGGACGACAAGTCACTGTATGACCATAAAACGTGTCAAGGGGAGCACCCAGTCCATTTAGGCCATTGGTAATTTCGCAATTTCCATGGTAAAATTGAAAATGAGTAACGACTGCACGGCGACTATCGGCATATCTTTTACACGCGAAATGGCGTGTACTGTATCGAAGCGTGCATAAGACAAATGTGACAGCTATGTTGTAAAATATACGTATTTTTTTACATAAATTGTCCATCGAGACGTGATAATTAGTATAATGTTCGTTCACTTAGCTACATTTAAGACGTTACGTGTGCGAGTTCTTAATTAGGTTTATGACAAAGTTTACATTGAATTGTAAGTAGATGTAATTAATTCATACACGTTCTTGATATCGGTTTGTTTTTGCCTCACAAGTAATAAACAGATCCATTGCAATTCTAATCCAGCAATTGACGTTACAATGAAAATAAATATTACAACCCTACTTAATTTACATTTCATGCAATTTATGGCCAGAAACAGTAAAATATGAATTAACGTAGTAATAAAGAAATTACACTAAACGTTCTAAAGAATAACGAGCCCGCACTATATTAGTAGCAGTGCGTGCGATATGCATTAGTTGATGTGCGTGTATGCAATCGCGCACGCACACATGCGAACGCTATCGAAGCCCAATTACCACACGAAGTCGCCTTCCTCAATTGGAAGAAATATGATCTAAGATAAATGTCATGATGGTAAAGATAGATTTAATTGTGGACTTTCTAATGGGAATTTGCATTTTTCTATTGAATTGTTATAAAGATTGTGATTAGTATCAAATGCGGCAAAAGTCGACGTGGAAACTTTTGGTCGGCTAAGAAATGGCTGGTTCGCGGTAAAAGGCTTATACTTACATGTATCAACAACCCAAGTGCTGACTAAGACTGCATTTTTTACAATTGGCGATACCTGGATGGATAACAGGATTGATGCGACGAATAAGAGTTAGAAGAAAATGGCGTTATCATACGTAGGGCTTTACCCAGCATCACCTTACACAAAGATGATAATTATCATTTCATTTTTGAATTAAAAATGAGGTAAATAGGTTGGTAAATAGGATACTATTGAGATGTATGTATTAAACCATGCGAATTAGTTCTGGCCACGTTTACACTCCAAAGACGAACCGCTAAATTCCTCAACAGTTTTCAGTTATACTGATCTAACCAGCCCCATATGCAGATACAGTTTGGACGTATTAACTACAGTGTATGCTCACGTAACTCGGCAATATCCAACGAGGCCCGTAATTGATTATTTACGGATGTATCTACATGATACGTACCGCTAGCTAATGGACTATGTTACCGTAACACAGGATTATACTGAGCTGTATCTAAATACATTCGGATGGATCTATGATACCTTTATTACTGTATTGCATTTGTTGCTTAGCGGTTGAAGAATACGGTATATTTTTCAGTTGATGATTTTAGTATTGTGGTATTCTCGTCAATTTATTTGATGACTGTTCGTCGCGTGTCATTTGTTTGTTGCCAACTCTAGGATCTTAAAAATGTCAAGAAACCTGCGATGAATCAGCATTTGAGGCTCAAATTGTCTTGTTGTAAGACGGGATGCTTATTTAATATCTTTATGAATATACTCACTCATGAGGTATTTTGGCTGCGAGGCCGAAGTCAGCGACAATAGCCATGTAGTCGCCTTCTCCGTATTTTCTTAATAGTACATTCTGAAAACAGGAAAAATATACATAAGGTACTGGTTCAATTTCATTTAAATAATCCTACATTTCGATGGACAAGCGGTAACTTAAAACCCGGCTTTTCTACAAATCGATCAATTATAGAAGCAATGCTAGTTTCTCAATCTGCCTATTTAATAAATGGAACCATATATCTACTGAAAGAAGCACCACCACCTTTTAATGTAATGTTATTGCAGTTGTGCTGTCTCTTTCCCACAATGGCAAAAATCCCACTTTAACTGGTGGTAGTTCTCATGATAGAACGTCATAGAAAAGGAAAGAAAGGTCAAAGTTGTTCTCACCTTAGCAGTAAGATCCCTATGGAAGACACCGAGGGAGTGTAGGTACATCATGCCGTCGGCGACGTCTGCGGCCAGCGAGATGCGGAGCGGCTGCGGCATGGGCTCGGGCGGCCGGCCCAGGATCAGCTGCTCCAGGGACCCGCCCTCCATGTACTCCGTCAGCGCGTGCAGCTGCCCTTCGTGCACGCACACGCCCATGAACCTGCAGGCAAAATCAATACAATTTGAACCTTTAGTCAATGCATTTCAAAGAGACATCGTCAGAAATGCTGGCCTGGGAAACGTAGGCGCGACGCGCGACGGTCTGAATAGGTTCACAAAGCTCAGGGGTTGTAGGCAAGGGAAGATTATGGGAGAGAACTTTGAACAGCAGTAGTTAAAAAAGGAAGACGGAAAGGGTTACTAAAAGGAATTATATAATTTATTTTTAGATTTGAACGACCAAAGTTACTGGAATTTCTTAAAAGAATACGGAAGTATAAAGTGTATTTTGAATTGATCGAAGTATAAGTGTACCCATATTCTGTTGTAGGTACCTAAATTTAAAAACAAGTGTAATTTGTAATACATTATTATTTAAAACATTTAGCGATAACAAATGTGAGATAAAAGTTAATTAACGGCAGATATTTATAAAACATGGATACATACACATACATTACCGCCGCTGTTGTATCAGCAATAAGAGAAGTAGGTAAATAAGTGTCAGTATGTGAAAACAAATTACTCAAGTTTCACTGCAATAGAAAATGAAGGTTATTAATTGTATTGATTTAAATCACCACCTGACGGGCAGAAATTATACCGCTGACGTATGTGAAACCACATTCAACGGGGGAAAGTGAAGCTATTCAGATAAATACAAAAACAGACTTGTATGGTCCATGAAAAACTATGGAAAGCGTAGAGAACGCACTACTTAGCGCCAGAGAAGCATCCATTGATGTGTACTGGCATTCAACCGACGATTGATTGCGCCATTGTTGTTTACAAACGAAGGCAATACAAAAATTGTTCTTGCATTAATTACACTTCATTCAAAGCCTCAGGATGAATGCATGACTTGCCTTTAACCCGATGTGTAATCTAGTTTTACTGTTGAAATAAAAATTAAAGATGCATTCCGTTAATACTTTCCCACGCGAAATATCAAGGTCGATGCACACAGATGATTAGAAATCCGATTATGATAATACGTTGTGTACACAATGAGAGCGCGCAAGTACGGAGTACGGTCTCGAAAGTAATTGGGGGGAGATTGGAGATGCCACAGTAATGATTCCCAGCGCCGCCACCACAATACATGGCCCCATTGACGCTGACGATCAACCTGCTATAGATACACTCGACCGCTGAACAAATAGATCTGATCTCATTTGGAATTGCCCGACGAATGCAGTGGATATGCTTGTAGTGAAGACGAGTACATTTGAAATGTTGTATATTCATGAACACGATTGACAGAACTGACTTTTCCCGCCTTACATGTTGCAGTTACACTGACCAATCCGCATTTCTACAAAACTAACTGCATGAGTACATACCATCAAATAAAATAAAGAGATCAAAGAAAATACTATTTTTTTGAAAAATACAGCAGTCTATTTTACAACTTATAGCAATGGTTTAGTTAAATAAAAAGCCATAATTAATCAACATAATCATTTTAAATCCTCGTGATATGCTAGTCGATAATTTATTTTGAAGAAATCCGATGTTTTGGGATCATAGTTTATTGGCGTCAACAGTTAATCTACATCGCCACTTGACAACAAATTGGGTAGCGAATTAGCTAGATGACTGTGACACATGGTTCATTATTATGCTGATAGTGTGGTACATTAATGAAGTGACGTGACCGGCAATGATATGTTAACAGACCAAAATACACATCAAAATGCACGGACATGCTCCACATGAGACCATTCACAGAATTTTCCTTCGGCAATGACGTCAGTTAAAGATGACAGCAACACGAAACTTTAAGGCGATCGCCGAACAAAAACATAAAAACCACTGACGATGTGATTATCGTATTGATCACGCAATGAGACAGATGTCAAGGCTCCGGCGTAATCATCTTATAATCAATGCAAATTGCCAATTAAAAACTTCGCGTGATGAGACATCAAAGGGGCCTTAGTTATAATGAAACTCCCATAGATATTAAGATAAATTCAGAAATGACAACTATCGGGGTGAAAGCCGCTCTATTATTCCTATGAAGCCGAGTTTGTAGGCACGCAATAAAAACAGAAGAGGTAAGGTTAATTGACACTTTTAGTTTGTTTAATGTTTGTTATCGTCGGAAATTGCAGATGATCGCCGACGCGGTCGCGGCGCTCGTTGCTCAACCATTAATCATGTGGCTTTAATGCTTTTGTATAATTCGACGTTTGTTTCTTTAGAGATTTCTTCATACGCTTACTTGGTTTTGCAAACTATGTTTTAACATTTTAATCTGTCGGCTTCTGAATGTGAGCGTGCTACTTTGCCAATGCGAAACTAAAAAAAGTTACTGAAGAACGGCTGTGCTAGATGGATGAGAAAAAAATGTAAGACAAACAATCGGAACAGTGCAAGCATTGTTTTTATATCCGAAGATAAGCGAACAGGAAATGGGCGAAATGGGGGACAGTGGGTGCCATTGTTTAGCTCATCGTTTCCATTTCGTAATATATTATGCAAACCGAATTCAGGGTAAGAAACGAATAAGAAATGTCGTTTAAGATTTGTGATGTTACAACAATGAGAGCCACGAAAAATAGCCAGAGACGGCATACGCGAGATATCAGGAAGTGACAACGTACGTGTGAATTAATTGTATTGTGTGAATTCTGAAAACAAAACGTGTTTGACTTACAAATGGCTGTTGAAGGCATCGTGTATTAAATATAATTAATGGCTTTTTAAAGATGTCGAAACAGCCTTGAAGGCTTTTTCGGGACCATAATAATGCGTCTCCAATATATTTAACTATACAATATGTTTAATTTAAAGAAGGAAATTGGTAATTATAAAAAATCTGAAATGTCTAGTTCACCTGATCCTAGTTGCACGAAATTTTAAACATTTTCTATAAAGACTTATAATATCGTACAACTGAAATAACAAAACCTTGAACTGTCATAACTTGCTGTTTCAAGACATGTTACTTTAGAACATACAGAAGTTCGTCTGATTGCCATTTTCATAAAGAATGAGTCACATTTCACGGCTGTTGGTTAAGAAAATTGCCAACAATAAAATATTCTTCAATTTTACATAAAAATACTGAAGCAAACACAATAAAACTTAAACACAGCTCCCCGTCGGTGACGCAACGCTGAACAATGTACAGAACCGGCTCGGCTGTTTGGTCAACAAACATTGGAACAAAGGGACCAACGAATTTGTGTAGCGACCCAGTAGCGGGGGTTCGCACCATATACAAACAATAGCTAATGTGCTTAAATAAATTGTTTATTTGGATTTAGTATCCGGGGTATACCTACAATATTTCTTCCCTTTTTAGGATTCGGTACCTAAAGGGGGTAAAACCGGAACCAGCTGAGACTCGGCTATATTTCATGAATGATAGACATTTGAATTTTTTATAGATGGTGTGTTTCTGATGACGCTAAAAAGAAATACTTAAAATAAAGATCGAGATTAAGCAACGTTGTTACGGTCGTAAATTCGTTGATGAGTGTCAAAATTAATTTGATAGTGGAAAATCAAAAATTTAATTAGCACCCCACTGATTTGTTATCTTTAAAATATGTTGTACGGAATCATCGTCGCGAGTATGACTCGCACTTGACCGGTTTATTTCTGACAATTTACAATTAATTGGATACTTTCACGTTAATCGTATTTTAAAATATATCGTCGTTAAATAATAATATGATATCAAATGAACTATAGAAGAGCACGTGCGAAGATTCATTGCCTTAATAATTTCCTATTTTCCAATTCCGAAGTGTCATTAGCTCATTACTATAATGGTTGGGTCAATAACACCAAACTAATAATACCGGCTATAACGACGACGCCCAAAAATATAAGCAACATTGGTTGACCTACCGCACAATATTTTCGCCATGATTCATTATCCACTCTTACGAGATGTGTTACCTTATTTTATGATTAACACTTGAGGTGTTAATACACCTTAGTAGTTGGCCAACCGCAAAACGGTTAAACAACTGTACATTACGATGTATTTATTTTACTAACTTATTTCGATGATGTTGCTGTGTAATTTTTATTTTAGTTTCTAGCCTATTAGTGACGTGATTGCTACAGATGGAGCAGTACCTATATTAAGTGGACAAGACTTGATGACATAGTCGAGGTAGGTCGAGGATACAATGGGCAGGCGACGTAACAAAAAGCTAAACAGAGACAAAAAAATGGAAAGGGAGATCTATATAGCAGAGGGTTAAATAAAATATATTCAACGTCGTGTAGACTCGTCTTTAATAGTGAAATCTTAACCGTTTCTTATCCTTAAACACCAAGAACTCAACACAATAGAACAAGTCAATTATATTTGAAGGTTAATAATGAAGAAGACTTTTAAATTAATCGCAAGCAAAATGGAAAACCTAATCAAGTAATCACGAGCTCGACGGTTAAGCAACAAAAACAAAAGCAGAACAAAACTTTTAATCTGAATGCGCCAAACGCAGAATAATTTCAGAAAACGAGTTTGTCTTAAGAAAATTATCGTAAACAGTTTTAATAGCTGTTTGTTAGTCGTATATAAACGCTGATGGCACAAAAGATTCAAAATTATAAAGTTTCATTTCCTTGCCAGAACACTTAAAATCAAGGTGATCTAGCTTTATAAGTCTGGACGTGCGATTCCTTATAATTTTTAAGACATTCTTGTTTATCTTGAATGATCTTTCAACGTTTTATATGTTGGCAGGACAAAGTGTTTGTGCCATGAGAGTAATGCGACTCCTGGTGGAGGGACAGATTTTATTGTTCTTTACATGTAAACAATACACTGCAGTTTCTGAAATGTAATAATTTTAGTATTTTAACTCTAAAGAATAAACTTTACGCGGTTTGGTTCAAAAGTTGACTCTACCATTTTCCCTTCTCGTTTTATATATTGAACGACAAAAAAAATCGTTAAGTAAATAACAACATCTGAAGCAAACAGCTGGCGCATCTGTTTTCTTCTTAGTCACGACTTCAGTGTTTTCCACAATGTTTCAAACTATTTAGCATAACCATAGGAGACTGGACAAAGAGAGTAGCATGTACAATAGTCGCCAGTTAAATCATTTAAATATAGCCGCGTTTCAATAATCCCGCATCAGACATGATCCGTTGACGTCATAACGTATAATTAGTTACAAAGATGTTCCTTCTGCGGTGCATACGTCATGCAGGGGCCTGGGGTTCGGGTTTAACCATGGTAGAGGAATCAACGTTTCAATTCACTAGTTGGTTATTACATACGGAGACCGAAAAACAGATAAATGAATTACGAGAAATATGATACGCGAAAGAATTAAGTGAATGCTGCTATCAAAAAGGTGAATATCAAAAAGAGCGCATTGCACTATGTCGTAATAATTAGGAACAACATGAACAAAAAACGCAAGTGAGCTATTTTGCACCGATATAGATACCAGGTGAGGTTTATGACTGAGTAAAATTCTTGTATCAACCAGATAGAAATTTAGCTTTTCAGGACTAGGTACTAATATAACAAAAGATCTTGATATCCTAACTACTTACTAATTAAAAACCGCAAAGTAAGATTATAGAAAGAAGACGAGAATTCAAGTCAACAGATAGGCGATATCGCTATTAACTAAGATGCCTTCTTAATAGTGAGTTAGCAGACGCTAATTATCTATTTAATGATTACTGATCTGTCCGACCTTGCTCCTTCATCCGCAGTATCCTTTACTTTTAATATTTATGCAAATGTTAGGTACATCGGAACGTTTAGATCAAACAAAATCGTGCATTTCTTAAAAACATTCTTCTGGCATCCAAAAATGCAACTTCAAAAAGTTTATAAATTCGAATGGCTTGAGAATTCAGTATTGGAGGAAAAATAAAGGACCGTGACATTATTGTTAAAAAAAAAATTATGATGACGATTTAACGCCCATTCACCCTTTAAAAAAAATATTCATTCAATTACCCACCACTTGGAGAACAATTTTAAGCCAAGTGTAATTAAAACAACAGGAGAGTAAATAACTTAAGTGAAAAAAATCTATCATACCTACATTTCGAGTCACGTGTTGCTACTGCGCAACAAAATAGGACATTAAAACACATTTAATAAATTAAATTATGCAAATATATTTAATAGTTATCATTTTCGCTCGATATCATTTAAAGTTTAATGTAGCGGGCATCATAAATCACTACGACGGTACACTAGTCCTGCTATCTGGTTTTGCTTGGTATTAATGTTTGCCCGTTCTATTCCATTGGGGCAGCTTATTGGACTATGATTTATGGTTAGGAATATAAGATTTCGCAGTTGGAAGATATTATATGAGTATTCAAACGAGCGTGCTTCATTCATTCATGAATGCTATTTCGAAGTTTTGTTGCTTTCTGAGGGCAACAACAGGGTTTTAGAAGCATGAAGAATTTAAATCTAGTATGGTATGAGGAACTAGAGACTCCGTGCAGCTGAACCTTCTTAGAACATAATCAACAGATTTAAATCTGCTTATGAATAAACTTAAAACGGTTTCCATCGCTTTTGTCCTGAGTTCCAGGCATCGTGTACGCGTTCATTTCAGTTGTATAATGATAATTATGTTTTTTGATTACATCGTTATCCGTAACAGTAATAACTTTAATTTCTCACGATAGTAACTCCTTTCTAACTAATGTTATATAACGTCGGATTAACATAACATCCTTTGTTGCGGCCCCCAAATTACTTAACATTTTAATATAATTTCCTTGCTGCACTTTCGTGTAACATTAAAATGCGTTCCGGGTCAATAATTTCGACATTCTTTGAAATATACTGACGTTTTCCCGTGGCTTCGCTTCGTTGCCTTCCACCCTCTCCTGACCATCACAATTTAAATTCTTCGAACTTATGAATACCATTGGACGTTTCGTATGATAACAAAATTTAGACGAACAAACACTTGGATCTTTTTCCATATGGCTTATAACAAAATATTTAATTAATTTAATATCTGCGTCAGATTTATGTTCGCAACATTTCCGGTGACATAGTTGGTATTATCAATTGAATAGATTGAGATACGAGAATTCGCATCAATTAATTTATTGACCTACGATTACCTTGCCAACCTTGAAATGTTTGTACGTTCACAAGAATTTTTGGCATGATTGATTGCTAGTTTTCAAATGTATTATAATCGGTCTCGCCAGATTTGTCTTCAGAACACATAATTATGGTGTGCCAGACAGCTGTCCAAAAGTGGGTTATAATTTTCCCGTATAGTAATTAATATGCCTACGTCTAGACAAAGTGATGTATTTGTATATTTTATCTTATTTTTGTCGGAACGAACATGTTACACGATCGTCACCACCTCATACAATAGTAAGAATATCTAATAATCTATACCCTACACATAACTTATATTTTTTTTCGAAAGAAAGGACAAAGCATTCCTCGTCGTTCTTAAATAAATTAGAATAGGCGCAAGAAGAAACAGGTATTAGCTGCTGAAGTTGTATTGAACCAAAATGTAGTAGATGATGATGTATGGAGATAGGATGTATGCTTACGTACCCGAGTATATTGGGATGTTTGAGCTTGTTCATCAGCTGCACCTCGCGAAGCATGTTGGGCCTGTTGGCGCGCTGCTGGTTCATTTTGAGCACCATCACCTTGCCGGAGGTCTTGTTCGTTACCTGGAAAGATAATAACACTATTAGCTATTTATATGTGAGTGGAAGTAGGATTTTCTTAGGTTACTGCACTAATCGGATCCCGGTTTGTCATCACCGCTATCATCATCGACAACTATCCAATTTACGTAGATCCACCAGAAAAATATTAAGCTATTACAACACTGTATACCTCAATATCTACTGACCTATTAGTAACAAACAAGTCATGTGTAGACTTTACACGAACAGTTTTGAGGTCTGTTTCCAGTGTCTAGTAATAAAAAATAGGGTTGATACAAGTCAGACATGACGAGGGAATGACGGGTTCAGAAAGATGAAATGATTGCTGTCTGTTTCGTAAACTAATTTCAGTTTTTAAATCCGTTTCTTTGGTTTTTTATTAAGGAAGAATTCTTTTTCTTTTACTTACTATTTGTTTTTGTTCGAATAAATCAGTTTTCCTTTTACCCTTGAAGGTAGAAGCCATAAATTACTGCTCTCCGGTAATCGAAGCATGATATTTATGACGTCATTAAGCCATACACCAATTAACTGATGGATCCACGTGTAACATCTTCCGTGAAACCCATCAAGTGTTTAATTGAAATTTAGGTGCAAATTAGATTAGACGTCAGACGTTAAGGTGACAAGTTCGTTTATGACATAATCACTTCAAATTCTTAGCTGTTTTCAGAAAGGTATGAGATGATCCCGATGTAGAGATTTTAATTAGCTTTTTGAAGTGTCATTATTTAACTTTGGGCACAATTTTAGGATACAAATTTAAAATTTTAACATTTTTGTATCTATTTTATTAACTAACAAATTAATGGTTCTCCAATGAATTACCCTAGTTGATTACTAAAAAATATGGCAACTAGTTCCAGCACCTTCCGTTGACACAGCCTTCGCCTTGCAGACATTCGGAGCTCGACAATAATCAATTTAGCATGACAACACAATCACAAGTTTTCACACATTATATCAAAACATGTTCACATTATTATCATTATCGGTTTCCGCGCTTATCGTAAACAATGCAAGTGTTTGCTCGGCCTATGTAGGCCGCTTCGTGCTCCAGACAAGATTGGATTTCTAGTTTTCTAGACTGCCGTTCGAATTAACCGTAACGTGTGCGTTACTCTAGTCATCGTGTGCTTAGAATAGGCCTCTTTTAATGTTTAAATATAATCTTCCATGTTTTAACTTAATAAAGAAGACTCTATAAATAGAGACGGGAAGAAAGTAGAGTTGATCAACGTTGATCTGTATTTTGAACAGAAATGACTAGAAAAAAGGCGGATTTGAAGAAATATGGGTACTAATTTAGGCCACCTGTGCCATTGCTCATATTGTTGGTCACTTATAAAAATCTTATAATGTTTTAAGTTTACTTTGCCGGCCGTTCTCTTTCTGCTCGTACTAATAATGTAGATAACGCTCACGTGTGTGTCAATATACATAAGATGTTTGTTCTATCCAATATCTTAGATTTTCAAGGAGAGAGATTATTTTATTAGTTTAACAACATTCCATTGTAAAATAATTTTTGATACACCTATTGTACGTATTGTTGTATTGATTAGAAAATTTACGTTTTAAAACTTTTTCTTTGAGGTCTGAGATCCGGGTGGTGCAGGATAGAGAATTGTGTAAGAATTTGGGGGATAACCGTGCAAAGAAGTGGAACAGAAAAAAAAAATCTTCTAATTAAGGCACAAAACCTCGAGATATCTTCACGAAATCGTGAAAAACATAAGACAAACAATCTTGAAACCAGACCAACTATTAAAGTAACAAACATAATACAGGTGCACTTATAGTTAAGTAGGGATAAACCTAGATGTTAAGTCAAGGTGACACGACACCAGCATACAGCGGAGGTAATAAGCGAATAATTACGTTTGCACAGAACAAAACATCACTTCTTAATGAAGAGAAAATTACAGACACGTTCCTAAATGTTGAAATGGAAAGATGAAACAAGCATAATTACAAAATATACGACAGGACTATTTTTCTGTTAATAGCCTACTGAATAGTATATTAAGTTAATAGCTTATTGAAGCGGGCAGGCCCGTTGGCAATAGTTAGGCCACTATACATGATACCCAAAATAGGTTTCAAAATTCAAAATATATAGTGGCGAGGAACATCTTTGCATCATACTTTCATGAACCCTGAAAAGTAATAATAACAAAAGTTTGATACATCGGTCTTAGTTCGAACTTTAGTCTGTTCCAGACAACCTTTGCTTAGGCTGGAACGAAGGTGTCAGACAAGGGTAGGAAATGTGACACTTCTGCTTTTGAAAGTCACTAAACATAATCGTATTAATGTCTTATAAATATTCAGCCTCTTCGATCACAAGCCCAATGACTTGAATTGAAATATGGATGGGACATGAATTCATACATGCCAATAGGCACGTACATATTTTATAGATATGTTTTATTAGTATACTTTTATGTCAAGCATTATCATATTATATTGTATTGCTTACTATGTATTTGTTTACTGCAGGGTATATAGCTCGTCCCAAAGATTAGACTATGAGTATTTTTTTTATTTTTATAAAATGAAAATATGAGAGATGATTTGATCAGAGGTTTCTTATATTTAATAGCTAGTTAGATATTAATATCGTTATAGATTTTCCCGGAATGTTGGATTGCTTGTTGAGTAATGATGAAGGTGAATTAGAGCGTAGAAGAATTGTTTTCAGATTGTTGGAGGCCTGAGTTCCTAAGGAAAATATTTGTGTTGAGACAATGGTATAATCAATATTTATGATAGACTAGCTGGTGCTAGCCGCCGTGCCTGCCTCTATGTCGGTTATAGCTGCAAAATGATTTTGATCAAAAGTAATCGAGTAAGGCTTAATTTGTCACATAAAACATAATTAATTAAGATTATTAGTATTTCAAGCACATACCGCAACGGACAAAACTCTAACAAAATAAAACTATTAATTTATATAGAATAACTGCGCAAAAGAATAATCACAAATACAAAACTACGCAGAAAACAAAAGAAAATGCATCCATCTTAAGTAAACCAAGCAAACTACATTTCAGTTACAATTCCGCCGTCCACAATTTTTCAACAGAATTTTCCCCAAGATTTATACCGGCACTATTAAGGCATAGTTTTCTTTAGGCATCTATCAGAGGCCAACGCTACCGTCTTACAAGTTTCCAAGTAGAAAACGCAACATCATACACTTCCCCTTCAGTTTAGGGAGAAACACGCATTAAATAACCATTTATAATGTGTCAACATAGTATACAGTTGATGGTGGATGTACGTGTTATTTCCTACCCATTTCGATATTTATGATCGGAATGGTGATAATGTTTGGGGTGACTCGTGTGTAATGATAGCAAATTTACTAAGTAGGGCTCTGGTGGTAGTGACGCTAAATTGTTCAAGACGAGTTTAATGCTGTGTAAAGATCATTTTGCTAATGCTGAAACGAGAGCTCTTGGGCATCATAAAGAGAAAATGTTTACATCTCTGTCTTATTATGAACGTTTATAGTTTGCTGAAGAAGGATATTATCCATTGGATTAGGAAAGGATGGGGATCTTTACCGCATATGGACTATTAGGTCTAGTAAAAAATAATAGTAGGATTCTTGGAAGGCGGCCTTCACTAATAGAAGATGCAGTATTGTAAGAAGGTAGATCTTTTAGTTAATATACATAGGTAACTTAATCCTAAAAGAAAATAATGTTTGCCAAATGACACTTGAATCTTCGCTCGCTGGGAGATGAGGTGCTAACGGCTTAGAGCAACGTCACAATTCACAGATCATAGATAGATAAACATTAAATATTGTTTGTTTTTAAATACATTTCATGGCTGACATTTCACCTCGCCACACCTGGGGGCAACCAGTTGCAAAACAAATGAAGCTTATTTCTGTCATATCATTATGATAATAAGCAATTTGTGCATATTGTTGCGTGTGTTTCGTTAGTGTCAATAAGGTCCAGGTGTCATGGCAGTCTGATAGTTTACAATCGTTGGTGTTTCGATATTTTAGTATTATTTCTCGATATGTTCGATATTTAACTAGTTTTTTAGTTGATATTTACAAATTTAAGGCGAAATATGCCAATTACATTTAATAGAATAATGATTAGTTTAGGAATAAGGATCCAAGAATAATCGCAAATTAAGGCTTAAGGTATATACATATATAGAAACATATATAAATATATTAAGTACTCGTAATACATCAAATATCCGGACAGTTAACAGCAAACCCGGTCAGGTACGCCATCGATCAAAAAATGGTAATTAGCTTGTTTGACAAATTAAACGACACGACTTTTTTGCACTAATTTTAACCTACGACAAGTTTCTTAGGTTTACGCGAATGTTAGACATTGAAATGAAACTACTTTTACGGATTTTATCGCGGTGAATCTCACCACCACCCTAAACAGTTAGCTACCGTGGGAAAATCTTTGTTTCAGAGAGCACACGGACTCTGTGATGACAGACACCTTGCCGCTGAGCTTCAACACGTCAAGCAAGTACTGCGAGACAACAAGCTCCAAGTTCCACGGCCCCGTCACAGAAACCGAGTGAAGCCAGCCACTGTTGATCGTTTGCCTGCTGTACTACCATATGTCAGAGGAGTCACTGACAAGATTGGTTACATCCTGAAGCGAGCTTCAATTAAAACATACTTCAAGCCGCCCAAGAAGATTAGCCAGTCCTTACCATCTGTCAAGTGTCACATACCTCTACAAGATGCAGGAGTATACAAACTAGATTGTGACTGCGGCCTCTCTTACATCGGTCAAACCAAACGAAGCATAGGGACCCGCGTTAAAGAACACATAGCTGACGTCAAACACCGCCGCTCAACGAAGTCTGCAGTCGCCGAACATGCTGAAGGTTCCAGCCATTATATTAGATTTGACCAACCACAGATCCTCGCTAAAGAATCCAAATTCCTACCTAGGATGTTTCGCGAGGCTATTGAGATTAAAAAACACCCTAATTTCAATAGAGAAGATGGCTGGAAGATATCACCTACTTGGGATCCAATAATAAATAAACTCAAGGCCAAACCCAAGAGCAGCGCTGCAAGACATCAAGACACAGTGAGCTCATACTGCGTAGGTCGGACCACAAATAATTAATTAAAATATGAAGGTAGAACGAGCAACATCTTCTGTCAAGACGAACACCATCTCAGTCTGCCCGTGACCATGATACCTGCAAAGGTTTCGAAACGTCGGGAACAAAAATCTAAAATTAAAACCGCGATAAAATCCGTAAAAGTAGTTTCATTTCAATGTCTACGACAAGTTCTTTGTAAAAGTTATATTGACCTCCGCGTAACGAATAAGATAGACGAAGACACTCACTCTGCATGAGAAGATGGTTTTTGCTCTACCTTGGGAACAATCACTAGGTAGAGCAAAAACCATTAAAGAAAGACGATCGAAAGACATTCATCAGTCGTCAACGGCAAAATCTATGAATTTGTATGACGGTATTCGTTTGGAGAGATTGGATTCCTACCACCTCGTCCCTAAGTAACACTAGTATGGTTGTGGAAGCGTGACAAAGCAATACATAAATAGAGCGGCATCTCTCTTTATATCTGTTTTGTCTCCTATGGAAACATCGCGTATGCCTTTAATGTTTAATCAAGATTTCACATACTTTTCTTGATCGGAAAACCGTTCACCATTTTCTATATCTTTTATAATCTGGTGACTTGGACAAACACTGATAGGCTTTTAATATAGTTTATAAATCGAGGTGAGACGAAGTGTAAAAAAGGTGACTTGACAGACGTTATCATGAAAAAATGATATTAATTCCGTGACCGGAATATATGAACATGGAGTATTAAATAACCCGAAACAGGAATATATACGCTCATATCATTTGCATAAACAAATTGGTATTGAGTGTGGGTTAGGCATACACAGTAATGTTTTTCGTGACGTTTGCTAAATAGCTTATTTTAGTGAAATAATGCGATGTGAAGTAATTCTCGATCGGGTAGTAGACTTTAGAGATGGTGCTTACAAATAAATGAAAGGGGATGTCGTGTTTGGACTTCTCGGAGTACAAACGATTAAATTGGACATTCTTATCATAGACAACTAATTTATAATCAAGTTTGCAAAATCAAATAAAACGGCGTTTCGTCATAAATTACAAAAGTATTACTAAAATACCAAATTTAGACATTATATAACATAAAAAAACTCAAAATTATACTTCAAATAACCCACACGCCTCACGGTTTTGTAATAAACTCATTCAAAAGATCGCGATGCAATAAAATAATTTATTGATAGCCACATTTATACTCCCACGGTGCCATAAACCAAAGCAAATACCTGTCTAATAAGAAGCATAAACAGTTTTTTTTTCACCCCGAGTGGCACTAACCGTACTCAACGCCCACTCGCACCGACTCCGATACAGTCAGCCACGGTTAAACTCCTTAACAACGAAGACAGACGGGGCAATTTGTACATTAAGGTAATAAAGTTAAGGATGAAATTGGTGTGGATGTTTGAAGGTATAAGAGCAACTTGTGCGGTTGTCCGTCAGTGGTTTCGTAGGGACTCTTGACACAGCCTCGCTAACGAACTGATGATGAGGCCTTACGAGTAATATCTTTGAGAGCTTCACTTAAGATTTGTAAACGGATGAAAGCATACGCTGGTGAAATATGATAGATAAAGCGTTAACTCCTACTTTAATTGATAGAATTAATGCCAGTTTTAGAGCCGTATATAACTTAAGATTTGATTACTGATCATTGACGACAATTTTAATTGAATATTAAACTAAGGTCCGTGTCTTTCCACTGAAATGAAATCATTTATTCTGTAAGTAGGATATATCATCACTTTTACATGTCTTCTTATTTTTTTTAAAACGCTGGAGTCGACATTTCCTATCTGACTACCCTGAGAAGAAATGTCGAAACAAACTCAAGGGGTCACAGTCTCTTTTAAAGTCCAGACAATTTACTATACTATAGATCATATAACCAACAACAAGGTTCGTAACCAATAGTTATATTCAAGCGCTACGCATATTTACAGATATGCAATTGTAAAGATACTATAAAGAATTGCAATAGCGCATAAGTAGGCAATGACACTTAACGTAATACCTTTTACAACGACCCAATAAATTTTAATGAACGTGTAAGACACACACTTAGCTGTGATGCCGTCTTATGTTTAGATTTACAGTAATTAATAATTCAAACAGTTTTCTATACGATTAGTGACGGAGGGTTTAAGAATACTCAACGTGATGTTCAGAAACGCAGATGCTGAATATAATATTCCAAAACACAAAACAAGTACGAACTTAATCTCGTCTTTATTACATGACTTGGAGATAACACGTAATCTTGGCACGCAAGAATGTTGAAAATTCTTCGTGGAACACGCCCGTTGCATCGCGCAAGTAAAACATGCAACAAAAAGGAATAAACCCGAAGGCATGTGCGTACAGCCGGTTATAAAAATAAAGTTATTATACCACTGATATTGATGCGATGGGAAACGGGATCACAGCACTAGTACTTTATAATAACAGCTTACCAAACATGGAACTCATAATATTTTATAGTTCCAAATGATTCGAAAATCGTAATTCAGTTGTTCATTTCGCGAAATCGATTGCTTCTGTTATTACGATTTAAATGAGATAAAGATAAAACGAGAATATCGATTGAGTGAGCTTCAATTATGTAGCGGCTTTTAAATTAATAATAAGTTTATATAACATTGTTACAGCCTTTCGTAAGAGACGATTATGGGAGATCAGGCAAACAGGTTTCACGCGATCAAAGTATTTCTTTTTTACACTGATGCCTTCAATTCTTACCGAAGAGTAAAATGTCATAGTTTACTCCAAACAGAATAAGTGACGACATTACCTGCTATTACCGAGAAAATTGTCAATGAATTCACAGAAAAACGTTGACAGGCACGCGATCATTTGATAGCTTATTTATGTCATTATCATTGACGTTTATAGTGGCTTTGGTCGAAACAGTCCAAGGTAGCACAGATTGAAGGAGAAGAAATGTTTGTTATTATATTGTCGGCTTTTTCTCATCACAGAAAGTGGTATTACAGCTCAATGTTTGCAGACGTGATAAGATAAAAATCCGCAATGCACGACGTCAAACTGGAGCGCTAAAAATAAGCTTATCGGACAATAAGAGAGCGCGTCGCGTTGGCGCTGACAACTTCAGAGTGTAATTATAACACAATTGTTTTGGATATAAATGTAAAGTTAATATTAATAATAAGCGCCACAAAGTGAGTTATTGGTTTCTTTCGTACCACATTACAGATATAGCCCGGGATCAAAAGTGTGAAAGTAGGTCTGAAAATTGAATAGCGAAGAATTAAACTACCCTAAAAATAACTGTTCTGTGACTTTCTGGAAATGCTACACATCAAGCCAGTAACGGTTCCGAGATAGGGATAAAACCAAGCGGAAATGGTCCTGGATAAACGAAGGCATTTATCGACGAGGTTCCATAATTACTTGCTGAATTAATCCCATATTAACCTTGAGTTGCAGCGGGCGAGGCAGGGTTTAAGACAACATTCAGCTTCGTCAATTGCAATTTGACATGCGAACGGTTGCACGTGCAGCGAGTTGGACCTACGTTCTGATAATCGACAGTCAGATAAAACCTTCATCCAATCGCTTAATTGGACATATAAAAAGTATTTATGTTCCTTCGAATAGTTCATACCATCGATGTTCCTAATCTTAAGATAATTTTGAAGTTTTGGTTTATTTAAAGAAAAATAAAACAAAATCAACGACTACATCATTCTCATTCTCCAAATGTAACTTTACTTTAATTAATGCTGCCCACTTTGACCATACACACATACATACAGTCAATGTAAACAATAGTTTCTTAGCAATGTTTACACATTCCAACACCTAAAAAGGATTCGGATATTTTTACACCTAACTTGTCGCGAGCAAGCTTTCGTTGTAAATTGTTACTCCTTTTTATACCTGTTCAGTTCAGATGAACCCACCGATGTAAGACTGGAATGTGAATTGGTGTTTTTGATTACGTAATGCCAAGCCTGTTCGGCCAAGTATCTACAAAAAGGTAATGTATTTGCGAAGAAGGGATTTCTTTAACCAGAATACGAAAGTTCTCGAAGGTTCGTACAACGCCTTTGTGGCCGAAGTTATGTTTGCAAGATAATACTAGAAAAAGGAAAAGATTCTAAGTGGTGCGAAGAAAACTGGTACAAGAAGTTGAGAATAAAATTATTTCAAAGAAAACTCGTAAAAGGTGAAATTGAATAGCTCTCAATTTTATGAATACAGTGCTAAAACTCTCAAAAGTTACGATGCGACGGCAAAGTTGAAGGCGTAAAAGTGATTGGAAATAGCAATTCGAATATTAAATATACAATTTAAAGTTAGTAAGTAAAGGTAGGTAGCGAGAGTTTTAATCATTTTTATAAAAAAAAAACTACATACAGCAGGTGTTATAGTTTGTCACGTCTCGGAAGGACATCGAGCGTGACTATGAATTTAATATCCAAACATTTTTTGCTCATATTTAAAAGTGTGTCACTAAGACATGCTTCTAACATTTATCTTCTTATTTTTATTCCCGGTTCCCTAACATCAGAAACCGTGTTTTGAGAACTGCTCTTCCGAAATTGGGGAAATAAGTTTACATTGTTTGCCACGAAAAGTTTCTCAGACGGAAAATGTGGGGAAACAACATGATTTATCACTTATAGTTAGAGGTACAATTTTGCTTTTTCCGTTAAAAAATATTTCGCTAACAATTGGACATATTCCAATAAAGTCTATAATGCTACTGCATTTTGTAATTGACGCATCGAGATTTGGAGCCAATAAATACATGCGCCGTGCTCCAGTTAGATTCCGTTGTTCCGAATATCTGAACAATTACAGATAGAACTGGTTTATTTGTAGAGATTTATTAGACCACTTAACCTGATTTTGAGCTTATTTAAAAGTCTTTCTTAATTGGGTCTTTCATAATTGATTGTATCAGCTGATTGTTGGCGAAAATAAAAACATTTAAAAAATCTAATAAATTTTGGCAGTGAGCCACTACTGCAATCATTGTTGAAATTTGACAATGTTTTTGCCCTAAAGTTTGATATTAAGTTCTAACGATTGGGAGAATGCTTCCATAAAAAGTATGCAATAAAAGTAGTTAATATTGTAACGACAATATATTGCACCTAGAGGAAGCACATAAAGAACTTGAATTGGCACTCAAATCGCTAACTTAATGTGGCGAGACTAGAAACATTTCCCACTATGCCAAACTACGAAAGCGTCCAAAAGCACATTTAATTCAGCCACGTTTCCAGAGAAAATTTCCATAATTGCGACCGCTTCAACAGCAACAAGCTAGTGCCGTACATAATAAGGGTTCACTTTGACCCCAAACTGGCCGTGCCCTGCACAAATATGGACAATGGAGATTCTATCTAGTGTTTCGCACGGTCGAATATCAAGTCCGGATTTACAGCTGCAATTTGAAAAGTCCTCTCAAATTGGACATGTTGCTCGCAGATTTGCTTCGAAATGGTCTGCTTAACAACTTGCAATTGCTTGTGTGAAAACTGCGAATAGATATTGGAAATTATTATATTATAGTAAATACGTGAAAGTTTGTTTTGTTATAACGATAAATGTAAATAGAATCACGAACTTGTATAACAATCAGCTTAATTAGGTAATTGTCGTTGGATGCCATGTTGGAAATTAGTCTCGGAGGAATATAATTTATGATTGGGCGGCGGCAGTTCTATGGAAATGGAGGCAATTTTTAAGAACAATATGTACTAATTTGGCTGCCGTCTATGGAAAAACACGTTTCGGTTGTATGAACAGCGAAGTCGTGATGTTCATCTTCACAGAATTTTATGTCTATTACTACGCGGTCGTTATTTTACGCATTGTTTTCGTTGAGACTTATCACAATAAAAGTGTTTATTTTTGCTGTGGATCATTCACAGTTATTATTTTTAAATTCAACTCCTATATACACGACTAAATTCCCGTAATTTTTTTTTTAGATTTTTGAAGGCGTCCTGACTGATTAATGCCCTGTTTCTGCTGAGATTTCTTCGACTCTGTATGATTCATAGATTTAACACGAACAGGAAGAGTATAATAAGTGGTCGTCTTGAAGACACTTATGCACGTTGTAGGCATGGCTCAGCCTTATATGGAAGAAGATGAACTCCAGATTCGCACGCCTGGATCGTTACCATATATTACTGAGCTGATAGGCCCCTAAGCTATTTACATACGTGTACTTTTTAAAAGCGAGGTTGACTGCCTTTGAAGTTACCGAAGCCTACACAACCACTTTCAGCAACAAATTAAATGTCTGTTTAAAACAAAGATCTAATTGGGATTTGTCAAAGTTAATACGGTTTCTAATGAATGATAAGACGGTCTCTTTAAATTGGAAAACTCATTTTCTATTAAACCTTAAGGGCTCCCGCGCACGGGCCAGCGGCGGCGTTGTGTTCTATGTATATTATGAAATGCATAAAAACTATAAAAAGTGCAAAAAATGTACATGACGATGGCGGATTTTTGTAGTCGTTGCCGGTAGCTCGTGTTCGACGACCTTAAGCACTGAAATATATATCAAGACATTTTTTTTGTGCATAAATGCTATCTTATTTACTATTTTTAATTCATATCTGAATGTTAACATTATCTTAAAAGATCAGTTGACGAAATTCTCAACAAGGATTTCAAAACATTTTGTTCAAATATTTTGTCAAAATATGCAAGGTAAAAGTGAGGTCACCTTAATCAACTGCACACATTAAAATCCAATATATTTTAGTCGTGACTTTTTGATATTTATTTCCTGAAACGATAAATCAATCGTTCAAGAATTTTAATGAATCAAAATAATATATGTTCGTGGAAGACTTGATCGGGTGTGTAACTGTGTGCATTACAATGCAAGTACTTCCAATTAATGTTGAGTGTTGTGCCGGGCTTGCTATCAAAATAAATGTAAAAATAAATGACAGATAAATATTTCATCAGCATTGGGCTTCGTATCAAAACGGTCGGGAACATCGAACAGAATCTCTTCCCGTTTTTATTTTGAGTGGGTACCCTTCCGCCGTGATTATAAAGGCGATACGAATGCGTTGGGAGCGACACACATCTATTTGTGGCCAGCTAAAAATAATGGTGGTCGGCTTAGCGCCGTCGTGAATGCAGTTTTTATGCACCGTGCTAAACGAGAAGGGGATCGTGAGCGTTTTCCTGCATACCTTTGTGTTTTTATGGCAATAGCTTTCAAATACTCGCTGAGGCTGCGATGTACGAGTACTTTGTTTAGCGACTGTTGTTGCCGAGCGGATTTAATCCCTTTTTCAGGTGCTTATCCAATTACATTGTTTTGTCGTATTATCAAGTCTATTTTGTTAAGAGGTTTTGTATAGTGCAACAGTCGTACCTACTCCTTAATATTTATCATTAAAATCTGAACTGACATGTCCTGCTGATTATAATTCATCTATATCTTTAACACAAATATTATCCTAAGAAAAGATACACATTCCTGTACAATCATCACTTCTAAAACAATTACTTCACCAGTACCAGCTACATCGTAGTAAATTCGTGCCGTATCACTAAATTTTCTTTTCCCAATACTAATTTCGAAACCTCACACTTGATTGAAGGCTGTAGAAGTAAATGGCATACATAGCAAGCGTTATTTATTCTACAAAATGGTATTTTAAAATTTGCAATGCTGCTTAAGTGTGACCTAGAAATCTGGTATTCGACACAACATTCGAGATTTGGTTCGTGATCCAAGTCTAATTAACTTGATCATCGTAGTTTTATGGCTGTAGCATTTGGAGTAAATAGTGGTTAATTGAAGGTTGGTAACTGTCTAAAATATTTCGAGTACAGTATTAATCCGCCTGACAAATACATCGCAAACAATAACAGTATCGGTGCAAAATAAGAGGCAGTTGGAGATCCTATCTCAGGTGTCGTAAAACTACGAAACCATCCAAACATGTAACCAAGCTAAAGTGGACAATTACGTGAAGTCGTTACAAACGAATAAGCGATACATCGCAAATTAAGATGAAGTTTCGATCGGACGGTATCTCAGTGCATCGCGTTATGCAAGTATCGTGCAGCGTTATATAAAAGTGAAAGAACTATAAATATGTTGCCTTGTGTGATTGTTGCATCGGCGTTAGTGTTTCTAAATGTTTCGCCAGACCCGCATTGGGTGCGTCGTGACATGTTTAATCTTAATACTCATTAAAGAAATAAGCTTCATCATTCAACACGTTATGTCAATAAAATTAATACTGTAGTAACGTTTCTTTCGATGTTGGCCACAAGACTTTTAGTATTTCTTCAGAAACATTTATTATTTCTGCCATATTGTACAGGTTATTGTGGAATGTCAAACGGCACTCAAGAGACCTCTGGAGAATCAATTTGCTGCGTCAATAAAATAAACAGCTAACACACATTACAAAACAATTCAATTTTCTACGGTCGGTGTAAAACAAACCGTAGGATCGTTCTCATTGAGATCCCGTTGTACAATCACAATTCAGGTGGCACGCGACCCGCTGTCAATAGATACGCATTCCGTCTTAAGAGGGAAGCGTCTGCGCATCGGCCGTAATCCATTCGTCTTGCTGGAGACGATGTTCGGTACTGCATGGTTTAGTTGGAGATCTATATGTTATGTGACATTCCTTGTGTCATTAGTTACGGTACTTGTATGGCATTTTTAGACTTCATTTAAATGGTTCGCAATATTTGCGTTTTTTTTGCTGTATTGATGTGTGATTTGTCATTTTAGCAATTGTGTTATCTGCATTATCTGCAGGCAAACTCCAATTTCATATATTAGATAATCGATTTAGGGCCTGTTTCACCACCGCCAAGTTCCCATTAAATTACTTGACTTTACTTAGGTCGGACATGTCTGGTTAAAGATTATATTAATTGCTTACTTTTAGAATATTTATACTATACTACTTACTTAGCCATTTAATTCAATAATGTAAGGCGTCTATTATCGTATTTAACAAAAGTTTACTTGTAAATGTTATAAGCAAAATCAAAGATTGTTTCGAATTAGGTTACCAAGTAGGTAGCACTTTACGAAAGTCAAGGTCGACATTGGACAGCACCCTTATTCGCCTACCCCTTGCTACTACTTACTAAGTGCTCCAGCTGTGAAAAATAAATGGCGCAACAATCTGCACATCGAAGCACGCTGTCCATTTATACCAAAAATAATTAGATAAAGAACAATACACACAAGTTTTAGAGCAATATAACAAAATGAGTTGGTATTAGTTACTCGTAATACATGTGCCTACTATAAGTAAGAACTTATCTCATAAAACCTTTATTGACCATAACAGTAATAGACAGAGGTAGCTATGAAAATATTCAATTCAAATTGTTTGGGTCAAACTGTTTTGTCTTTATATCGTTGACATTTCCAGAAACATAAAATATCAGCTTATACCTTGCGTAGCGTTACAACATAAATATTTCATATTTCACTTCATTGTTGTTCGTTCAATAATTTTAAAAAGTGTTAGCAATCTGAATTACGGTTTAATGATGCGTGAAGACAATTAGTCGAGCTATTTACGAGGCGTCAAGTAAACGCGCGACGTGCCGAGAAACGCAAAACGCATTCGTCCAAACGACACTAATACGGGCTCCGTTAGTTGCATCGAGTCGCAGGCGCACATCCGCGGCTAATTTCAGCAGAAACGGTAACACGACAGTTTAATAGAGAACGTGCGGTTACACTAACTGTCCCGGAATCTGTACCAAGGCCGACCGTTTTCAGATAAACGTCGATACATACGTAAAATTATGTTCTGAACAGATGGTGAGCTGTGTGGGTGCTCGAACTATACACGATGGATTCAATTTGCAGTAACATTGGATCAGAAGCAGACCGGGATGTTTGAATTTTGTGTCGCAGGACTAAATCCTGTGCCTATCCACATAAAATTGGAAGTGTGAAGCCGTTTACGTAATCACGAATGGAGACATAACTTCGTACCAAAAAGTTTTTGACGTAGGTCTGTCGAAATTTTTGGGAACATTGTGTATCCCTTGTGGACGATATACCGTCTCGCAGATAAAGTATCAAAAAGAATTCGGAGCATCTCAATTATTTCTAACGGTCACATGTCATAAACAAATTCCCATGGGAGAGTTCGACCACAATATAGAAATTGGATAGGTACATCTTAATGATCCAAACAAAATTTTTGGCAACAATAAAGTCACGAAAAGTGTCATGACATTTTGAATCATTAAGCATGTCAGACGGGTCTATAAGTAAATTCCCGAAAGTAGGTTAACAATGACAAATAGACGACAGGGGGATTCTTAAGATGTTTTTAAATGTTATCTGGTTGCTGCAAAAAATGCCAAGTGTTACATACATATTATGTTCATGTGGGTGAAGTTGTATAGACTTGGTTTTATTGGGAGTATTTTCATCGAGACTTGCACTAAATAACCGGGATTTCAACAAAATAAATGTTGAACTAGAATGCAAAACGGATTCGAGAGAACGTATACAATTTTTATGCATATCGATTTTGCACGTAGCTTGCATCGAAGTAAGGTAAGCGAATAGTTTGAAACAACAACATGGAAAGCAGGGTGTACTTGTTCATGGCGCAACAGTCCTGATTCGCGACAACCGAGCGATTATCAAAGAATTTGATGACATCACTACTTTTATAACCGCACCAATCATTCAATATTGAACCTTCAAACAAAACGATAGTTGTTTCGAATTGGATGATTTTCTATTGTAAATATTATCATGTTGTTTGTTGAGACCCCCGTCGGATTGTAAACAATGCCTGCGAACAATATCTGTATTGACTGATTTGAGAATGCTCTCCGTTTAGTAGACTATTGATTTCGATTAAGTGCCTTCTGAGAGCGATGCATTGATAGATTCGTTACGTAAATACTTCTATGCGAAAAGGAAATGATTTTGTTTATGTAATGATGAGTGAAGTCAATAGTTTGTTTGTTGTTCGCCGTGGGAGTTGTTTTATAAGTTTGCTATTTCCCTGTAATTGTAAAGCGCTTTGAGGCGTACATTCTAAAATGATAAGCACGATTGTTTTTATTATTTAGTAATCAAGATACAGCTTTTTAGCTAAGCCGTTTCTTTCATTCTAAATTTAATTATTCCAAGTGTTCGCGTTAGTAGAACAGAGATTCAATCTTAGTAACTTAGTTTTGATTAAGTTTTGTCTAGAGACACTGCGGTTATGAGAAGGCAAACTTAAAGTTCCGTCATTCGTTTCAGCGGATTTCTGGTTTACGTAAAGCGACTGCCGCGGAACGTCCGCAAGCGCACCTGGCTACAAACGGATTATGATAATATGTATACAGAAATAAAAAAACATTTTCCTTATTCTTGTATTCTGAAGCAGTCTTCACCTACTTCAGACAAATACTTAGATTTAACGCTCCCTTGATATATGTACTTTCGAAGAGGTTTCACACTAAATTTTCATCAATGGTTAGCAGTCAAGAGATTAATTTCACTTCCTGAGAAAAATAAATCGTAATAGCAAAGGATTTTGCATACGTATGGTCCGCTTAATACAAATATTAGAGTTCCGGGTGATGTGCGTAAACTTTGAAACCTTGATAAGAAGCGAAAAGGAAACTAGGTTCAAAATAAAGTCATTTTAATTTTGAGTACCTTCTGAAAAAATTAGGTGTTTTGCAATTTATGTCCTATCATTATGACCTATTATGATAATACATTTATCTTTTGTGAACTGGAATTAAAAAAGTTTCGTTAAAATTCTATCGACTTTTATTACTTTGTACCAACTTTCTATTCAAAGATAAGGAAATGAATGTAGTAAGCTAGCAAGCGATGCCGCCGAGACACGTATTGGAATTACCTATTAAACTAAATACCTAAGTAGACTTCCAGATTAAAATCCCGTTGAAATTGTTAATGAGTCGAAACCACTCGCGAATGACGTACTCATAAACTGTGGAAACAGCTCACGGGCTGCAATTTCAATTGCAAATCTCCAGTGATAAATTCGCTAGAACATTTAGACACGTTAGTACCAAAATAAATAGGATCAAGTGCCAAGTGAATATCACACGTAGTCTAAATACCGGAGGGCTAATGTTATAAATACGATAGCCGTTGTCGGCGTGTGAAGTGGAGCGAGTTGAGCTGGTGGGGCGGTGCGTCAGCCTCCAGGACTCTCGTCCTTCACTTGTTAATGAACCACTATAATTAACCAAGTTTTGTATGCTGACAGTTAGGTGATTTGTTATCTCCGTATAAGCGTGACAATACAAAAGTAAAATGCGATGCGTGAGATGTGTCTACACTTAATAAATTACGAACCCTTTGTGAGCAGTAGTTTAAACATACGCTAAGTATATTCGTGGGCCTTAAATAATAAGACTTACTGATACTCGTCTAGTCCAAAATGAACTTACCTGAAAAAATAAAGAACATAATAAGTATTTTTAAACAAAAAAAGACAATTTACAATAGTCAATATTGTTTGAACAACAGTCGCAAAACAGCGCATACATCTCAAATGGTTTATTTAGTCTAGAACAATAACTTGATAGAACAATAGCACCTGACCTAACAACGTTCGAGCAAAAAGTTCTACTATTCGATCCTTCTTTGCAATTCAAGCAAAAAGGTTTACAAAGGGCCAATAGTGGCGGGGTCCGAGTTGTTCCGAAGTAGTCCGAAGAATTCCGAACTGGGCCAGTACGTGGGTTTCGCTGGCAAGGTGCTGTTGATGCAACTTCCTTTACGCATACCTGACGAAAGAATACTTGGTAAACTGTTGTAACTCCTTTTAACATCGCTATAAAAGCGAGTGGGTGAAATTGAGTAGGAATAAATCAAGATTATGCATTAAAACAGCTTAAATTTAAATGTTCTCGTCTCAACAAACATGTTTGACTGTCGGCAGCTTAAGAATAAAAGATTTGTGACTTGTATTAAATAA
The DNA here is from genome assembly GCF_003590095.1 of Trichoplusia ni. Lineage (NCBI taxonomy): Eukaryota > Metazoa > Arthropoda > Insecta > Lepidoptera > Noctuidae > Trichoplusia > Trichoplusia ni. The sequence continues at coordinate 16,027,907 of NC_039483.1, forward strand.
ACCCGATTACAACAACTGCCTGTTTACAAACAACATCAATATAATTTGCTGCAATGCATATATTCTGCGGTATCCTGGGTCCCACGGGAGATGAGGGTTCATTCGAATTTATCTTAGTGTCTGCGTTGAACAAAATTGGAGTACATCCAAGTAGCTTGTCTGAAGGCTGATATCATCTAGCACACCACTTAATAACTGGGAAACGCATTCGAATAATAAGAAAAAACAGTCTGATTTTCACAGACAACTTAATAACGCACCGCATCGACGTATGCGATTTTACTTTCAACACATGCGATTACTGTCGGTAATTGAATCTCAGCAATGCTTTTTCTCGTTTTAGACGATCAATAGAGCATTTCATTGAAGTACCACTGAACGGATTAACATTGATACGAGATGAAATTCGAGATGCCTCGTTACATCACTGCATGCAACTGTTAGCTACTCAGTGTTATAATTTACCTCATTTGTTAGTTGATTTAAAGTCGAACGTACTAAGTAGTGTGTATGTTAGAGTTGAGGAATATATGTAAAAAAAATATTCATTGAAAGCTATGGATCATTGGAGGATTAGTAATTCGATTGATTTCTGTGAGATCACATACCTTGTTACAACTTCTGAGGTGTAAATGTGCGTAACAATAATAACAAATACTGAGTAAACTATATATTAGCAATGGGTAAAGGAAAGATAAGATGGTGATTAATTTAAGGAAAATACAAATAGAAAATGATACAATAGATAATAAAATCATTGAAAGGTTAACAAAAACACAGCATATTTTTTAAGTACACTGAAATTTATTGTTTCTTCGTCATCGCTTTTGAAGGTTTATAGGTAAAAAAATAAAAAGTTTGCGTCCTCAATAAAAAAAAAAACGATTCTATTTTAAATATACAGTCACAAAGAAACTGTGCTAGATAATTTTAGTGCACCATTAAGTTACTTTTCTCACAACTATTACCGAAGAATGGAGATTAACGAAATGTTTTACCGTTTCGTGTGATTTTTCTCAAGCTGTAGGATGCATACTTTGAAACGTCTGACGAAACTGATGCAACACTTGAAGATTTAGGTCTTGTTTAGAAGCAACGAGATTAAAAGTTCGTCTCTTGCCTTCACCATACAATATTAATCTATGTATTTGTTGATAGATGAACTGGAGATAGAGGAAAATCTTCGCCGTGGTGAAGAATCGACTGATAGCAATATATATATATTTGACGTTTAATGGAAAAGTATAAATGTAGTTACTCATGGACTCATGGTAAACTGAAAAATCATACCTAATAGTCATAATGTTCTTATAAGTCATAATGAAATCGTAAAAGCAGCTGTTGAAATACCCACATCTGTGGAATACATTGACAGAATATGATTTTAAGGAAGAGTAAAGACTCAAACCAAGTAAGAGAACCTACCTAGGTATATTAGTAGTATATTATATAGATACTTTTACGAACCAAAGTTTAGTACTAAGGGAAGAATTCCAAATAAATAACGTAATACCAATGAAGAAAATTGGATAAATCTAACGTCACGAATATTTTTTTACACGAACATTTTTAGACACAAGATGTAAAACAGATCTTTTTTTACTTCAAATATATCTGGGAATAACAAATTAATTGGTGCTATAAATAAGCTATCGACCTACTTATTTACATAGACCGATAGTTTTATTAGTATCTGGATTATTTCTAGACTTAATGTCTGTCCTTGAATCCTATCGTAAATTTCACTTTAAATGTATGTAGTTTAAACATTTTATTTCAACAATTATTTCAGAGTTTTGTACAACCTTGGATGATTAGTGAAAGTGAATTGATGTTAGTAATACGTACCGAGTTTTCTTAATTGTTTTGAACATCCTGTTAAGCGTAGCTCATTATGAAATAACTTCAATTATTGAAAGACGTTGATAAACAAATACAATGAGCATTATAAAAAATTTAAGAAAAGCAAACATTTTCAATAATAAATTCAAACAATTCATTGCTATTCAGCCGAATGTGCATTGATCTATAGAAATGAATACAATGGAAAAGTAAATAATGAAAGTGGCAATATTGCGACATTCAAGCGAATACCTACTCACAACTTTTTCTTAAGAAATGGTAAAATTAAGAAAACATCTCGTTCAGACAATGATAATAATCAAAGTGTATGGGCAGATACAATAGACCCAGCTACCGGAGGCACGCCTACAGACTCAACTAAAACTGTTGCTAAATATATTCTAAACAATAGAAGGAACTGTAAATGAAAATGGAACGTAAGGAGATGTAGAAAGAACATTTAAAGGACATTAAGAAAATAAAACAAGTAACGTTTAATCAGATGATCAAACAAGAAGATCTCATATAAGATGTTGCGACAATGTTATTACCGTGATATAACTCTCAACTGTCTCCAAGATACGAGCATTTCACACGACTATCTGGCACGACGAAGTAATTATGAAATAATACGATGTAGGACGATGAATGATAGCAGTAGCATCTTATTATATTTAGAACTGTGGTAAGTTTGTTTATCAGCGAAGCAGCTGTTGGTTGTAAAGATCTGAGACTAGAATATTACGCGAGTCTAAAAGAACTACATCTTGCGAACGTAGTTAAACGTTAAAGTTAATGTGAGACTGAGAGGGTTAATCTGTGACGCAGCTATTTGGTAAACCGTCATCATAGGCATGAATGATAGATATATTCACACGAAGTTTTTACAGAAATTATTGTCATTTTTCTGCAGGCACTTAATTACATTAAAATCACAAGCCCTTTAAAATATGAAGACGATATTAACAACGATGACAATACAAAATCAAATGAAACTGTGAATGTCCTATTTAACAGCTTATAATGTCGCGACCTTACACAGCATGGTCGTATGATGCCAATGCATTCAGATAGTTTGGAGTACTGCCCAACTTTCCGAGGGAAATTGCCGTGAAGATATGTACATTCTCCACGCTGCGATCGTCTGCGTATTAGATGTAACGTTGATATTGCAAACAAGGGACAGGTGCAGATGCACACGTATCTATTTTCGTTCGCACCTGCCGGCGAATTAGATGTTTTGGTTCTAAATTTATTTGAAAAATCTCCAGGTGCAGCCAGGTATTAGAATAAAATGTGGGTGAAAGAGGCAACCTCATAAATATTGTTATATCGATCAAGTTTTACGATATAAATTACTTTATATATAAGGATTCCATTTTGAAATATATGCATGTTGATAGATGCACGAAACAATAAATTATTTATGACTCCTAATCTCAAGAACAGTTTGCCGCCTTAATAGCTATAATAAGCTTTCTTTTTCCAAATGATAGAGATCCAACGCATACAATAACACAAGAGTGTTATACATTACAATTATGCACAAACGGAAGTATAGCAAGAACTAACAAAGTAAAGAGAGAATGTGTTGACAAAAGAAAGTGACAAGAAAAGAAAATTTAGTCAAAAATAAACCGATGTAATAGCTGTAGGTGTCTATCCACTGAACACATGAATGTTAGAAAACCTCTTATATTCCGTGAAAAACTGATGTGATAATAACAATCAAAGAGCAATGAAAACAAAATCATGAACTACACGACATCTGATAACGAAACCCATTAATAACTCTATAATAGACACGACAAACGATAATTATATCATGCAGCATACATTGTTTCTCATGGGAGATAAATAACGACGTGTATAAGAACAAAACGATCGATGTATAGGTACTGATTTCGAATTGCCGTTAGTATCGTTTTAAAGAGCGGCGGGTAATAAAAAGTAGAAAGTGCCAGAGAAGTCATCGGCACTTGGTGTTGGGCCAAACTGAGGCAAGGTCATTGGCTGTTTGATAATAGACATTATGAAGTAATAGATTGTTTGTTTATTATTTTTTTTAGTTTACTCTTGGATTTCTTGGTTCTTTTTATAAACTGATTGAAATATTAACGTTTAAACACGGCATCCAGAGAGTTGTTTAAAAATACGTAAGGATCAGGGTATTTTCGAATTGACTAGATCAAAGCCTTGTTTATTTAATAATTATAACATTTTCATGAGCAAACATTATTTATTATCAATAATTCTGCTGAGTTTCACAAGCGAAATCCAGTCAGTTTCCTGCGTTACGATCGATTGATCAAATTACTTCATTTTGTCGATAAAAACATGATAATTACCAAGATCCGCCATTGTTTTGCTATGTTCCGTGATTGGTTCATGTTGTATTTTTATGCCGTCTTCCGTCGTATTATTATTTATAACAATTAATAAATTACTGCCATTGTAAAGCCAAGTTCCTCAACTCTAACTAAGGAACTAGCTTTTTGCGAAATATGGCAATATTTAAGAATAACATAGGAATGTTCTGTTTGGACGAGCTACAGTTTAAATTAATTAGTACACGAAGCGAAATAAAGGAAAGTGTGAATAGAATAGTTGAGAGTGAATATCTTCCAACCAAATTAGAATGGGTGTTGTATATGTAAACAGACGCGCACGTATACATAATGCCATCCAGACTGAGAATGAATGAAGCGAAAGCGATTCGTTAAATCATAGTCAGCTTAAAATATTTTCGTATCTTTATTCCCTTTTAAGGTAGAATACAAATAATACTGAAACCTTTAATATTCAATATTCATCATATAATATTATAAACCTGACAAGAAAAGTATTAGTGCAAACACTTTAGTTCAGCTACCAAGAATGATTTCTCAAAGGCAAGCAGCAGAAATATAACAAGAATAACGTACAAGGATAAAGATATTACAAGCCAATATCAAACCGCATCTAATATTACTGCATAACAAAGTACAGCTAATAATACATTGACATCACACCGAGTAGGGCCAATGACTACTCAAGCAACACAATCTATAACCAAATCTCTTGCCACATTCACTTGTTTACGTACCGTGTGTATTGCGAATGCACACGCAATGTACTTGCATACCGATATCGATATAGATAAGTTAAAATGTGCGTTACAGATTCCATTGGTCGGCGATTAGTTTCACGCCGCGATCGCGCGGACGATGCATCAAGACTATAGAAGAAAAATCATCGTTTGAAGTCCATTGCGTATTTTCCTCTGCAACTCTATCAGATCTTATCATCTAACTCGTTAATGCTAGCGGTAAATTGATTATTTTCTTTGCTGGGTAAAGTAACTTTCTTCGAGATTAACTTGAAGTGGTATATCTAAACGCAAATGATTAAGCTTATCGTCAATAGATCGATGTCACGTATTGATACAACCGAAAGAATGTCAGTATGACAAGTGTCACTTGATCAAACCTCAATTTCTAAATTACTTGAGTAAATATTTGCGTTTGTGAATGATACTCCTGCTGCTAGTACGTATGATGATTTAACGAAAACATGTATGGTATCTTAGGTCAACGGTTATGGGAATAAATCATCTCAGGCTAAAATATTTTGCTTGCGTTATGAGACATATGATTGAATACAAGAGGAAGAGGTTCATAAACTGAACAATGCCGGTTTTAAAAATATTTGATTCCAAAGAGTCTGGTATTCTGTGGTTTACTTTTCATTTGTTACGACAGATTCGTTCCCAGAGACACAGAGAGCTCGAAAATAAAAACAAAGAAGTTATGTATGCATGGGCCCACCGTAGTCATGCTGTTGTTAATAAATCAAATGTTATAAATTCATCTCCGTAATATATGAAAGTTATTGTGTACTGTAATAAGGAAATCAACTGAGCATAAACTATGTTCATCTCATCTTTGTGTTGTGTAATGTCAACGCAACAATGTCTGTGGAATTATAGTCTATATCTACTGCTGTATCCTGGATGTCAATCATTTTGATTAAGAATATTATTTTGCTACATTTTTTGCCTCCTTTTGGCAGAAAGCCAATCTCCAAAACGAAATAATGAAGAGAACTCTGCTGTTGGTATTCGCTGTTTTATTCATCAGTGACAATTGTTTTTGTGGAATGTCGGTAGCGAATCGTGCTTGACTACTTTTCTATGCTCATTCATAGCCACGTACAATATTATTATTGAATTGAACAATTGCACTGACACTTCGGCAGATCAAAGTCGCTGTGGAGATAGTGAAATGCGTATTTAAATAATGATCTTTTCAATTGGTCGACATAATACTTTCACGTTTATGTAATCACGCGCCTCTTGGTTCGCCCATCCGTCATACTGCTTGCTTGTTATCTCGATCTTAACTATGAAAGTGAAATATCTACTCTTCTTTGTAGTGGTAGGTAGATAAGAGGCCTGCAGCATTAGTAGGTTTTCACGTTTTTCTCTCTGATGATTTTAATATGCGTAACTCTGCGTGTGAAGGTTGTTGTTATCAGGAACAACAATAACTTTATGTGAGGAATAACAAAACATCATTATACAGCATCGTACTTGACATTGTGCTATTAATGTGTAAAGAGAAAAAGATTTATATCCTCAATAAATATGATTTCGCATGCGAAGTGTAGACACAAGTAGCAAGGCCTCGGCAGGAGTGAACGTGTTAAAGGAACTGCAACACCTACTCGTAATTGGGGAAAGATCGTGAGTAAAATTTGAGTAATGATTCTTTGTCGACCTTAAAACACGGGTCCTAAGATTCACAATAAGAGCAACAATATAAACGGAAAACAGACTCGATGATGGGAGCTTAGGGAACTGGCTTTCGAACCCGAACGCTAGCTCAAGCAATGTCTTATGAAAACATATCCAATAAAACGATACAAAATCTTTTCAAATCGGATTACTGTGTATTGTGAATCCTTAGTAGCGCTGCGACTGGGTCAAAGGCATCGGATTTATTTTGTTGAACTTTACGCCAACTACACGTGATCGAAACTGGTCGGATAAACTGGAATAATATGGGATATTTGCAACCAAAAGCATGTGAATTGGTCAATTATTGGGTCTAGTTATATCTGTCGCCAAGACCTTGGTTTTTAAATTACTAAAGGTAATGTCACGAAAGCTTTCAAAACAGATGAAAATCGAACACTGAATGGTCTGCATGTCAAATTACTTCTTTAATCACCGCTAGTCTAATTGGCATTACAAAATATCCATTGCCTGGAGCATTGCATGGGCTTTCGTGAAAAAGTCACATTTAAGCACTCCTTTTAACGTGCATAATAAATTGGTAATATGATTTAATATGACGATTTCTTTTTGTAACTTTTGACATTGCGTATATCTTATTACATGTACCTGCATCAAATATCTTCACTCTTAAGTGTATTCTATAAGAAAGTTGATAACAATGCAAACATCATTTTATCTAACTTTCGTTTATCATGTGGAGATGACATTTCGATAAGCAGTTTTAAAAATTATAACATTATTTATCATCTATTTGTGAGCGCATATCTCAAATATTACTCAGTTTATTTTAATGAGACTTTCACTGAACATTTCAAGAGGTTATCGTGATTGAAAATCACACTTATATTATGAATGATATATGTGAGTGTGTGTATGAGATTATTTCAATGAAATTTGTTAAGAAAGTAGCTGAAAGATTGGATTACCACAGGCTACTACCAAATGCGTTAAAGGAGGGCAACTTTTTCCCAGCTATAACCGACGTGCAGGTAAAGCCGCGAGCTATATCCAGTTATTAAATAAAGACGATCCGAAGTTTCTACTATAAAAACACAAAAAAAAAACAAAGCAAAAACTACTGAAAACAACAACCATTGCTACAGATGGTTGTTGTACGCCACCACACAAAATTATAAATAATAACATTGATATGTCCTTAGGGTCAGTTAAAGCAACGTAAATACTATCGTCAATTAACTTCTTGTAGTAAATTAGCGCATTGTCTTGTAAATGCGTCGGCGATTGTTTTATAACGTCTGAACGGCGCCGAGTGACGTTTTTAATGTATACTAATGATAAATTCGGTTGTTTTGATTAATTGATGTCGCTATTGTAATTCTTGCCACGGTGCGTTCGAACTGAGGGACTGTCTGTAGCTCATCTGATGACGTCACTGGAATATTCTGGCAGTACGATTTACCCTGTGAAAGTAGCTAGTCGATACGTAACTAAAATATACGGTTCTCATTTATTACATTCCTCTTGACTAAGTTCGAATTTAGGAGAAAATATACAAATACCGATACATAAGCGTGAGGTAACTTTGCATTATTTTGATAAGGGGAATTAGTAGTTTTATAATGCGTACTCGAATCAAGAGAGCGTTTTACACTCCTTTAAAATGTTATTGATTTGTTCAAGAAAACACAAGAAATATGTTCTATATGCACTAAGTGTGTCGTACCTTTTGTTGTTTGTTTACGTCGATATAAGGAAAGTGGTTGTATGTGTAACTAGGAAAAACTTCCAACGTCAATGGCGAACCATTTGACTTACTCATTTCCACATTGAAGGTTTTTCTGGTCTAGCAACAGTATTTGTAATCATTCTTACAAATATTATGCAAAAGTAACAAATGAATTACTTTCAAAATCATAAATATACAATAACAAATCGGTCATGTGAGTCAGACTAGCGACACAGAGGTTTCTGTACATATGTATATGTAGGACTAAGAAAAACCAATTTGCAAGCAAATCCGTTCACTCATAAAATTAATGACAGTTACAATCGTTGCTTTATTACCAGTATTTTCAAAAAATGACAATTTTCCAGATATCATGGTACAAGAGATACAGATTATTTATTTATTATTATTTATTTACTTAATGGTGACGGACGGATAGACGACCTTCTGGGAAACGGAATCCCAGTATAAAATTTTCAAGTCTCAATTTTTCTGAAATATCTACCAATTCGCTTAGACAGCGAATCCCCCAATCAATTACGATCCAAAAGATTTATCTATAAGACTGTCAAAGGTTTAAGTCCACAGAAGTACTGCTTGAGTCATGGTGTTATCTATCGTATCTTTATCGATGAGATAATTCTATTTTGACAGCTTCGGTCTGAGTGGCACCTGCATGTGTATTTAGTATGTTAAAGTGACGTAACATTACATAAACAAATTTTGAGCTCCATGATATGTTTTGGAACAAAAACTCGAATAGTCATCGTAGAAGAAAACACCAGTTTTAGAAGTATATAATCATTGGTGTATTAGAACATCGAGGACAGACAGACAAACAAAATTTTACGTGTATAATATAGATATTTAAATAAATTTAAGAACATATCTGAGTACCTACAACACAATGATCCATGATTTGTAAAAAACCTATGGATTACAAACAATAGCAACGTTAAAAGACCATATCTACTTACATTAGGAACCTATTTGACAAGCATTAAACTAAGAACCGCGGGAACGCGTCAATACCAACAAAATGCTCAAAGCGTTCAAACATACCCGGTGACTAATTGCTATGGGATCTTAAATATTCATGAGTGTTACACAGACGTATAACATGATGTTTGTACGGTAAACATCTTAACACATCCATCACAGGTCATAGAACTCGTTTATCTCATATCGGTTAAAGGTCTTCGAAACTACCTATTCAATGTATCGAGAGATTATACTAGTCGAGGTAGATTCGATCGTAATTTCTTGAAGGTGTAGAATCGGCTGAAAGAATAGAGGATTGGTATAGTCCAGCAAGCCAATGATCACTGTACTCAAAAGCAGTTCGAGGCCTGCGTCAGAAAAGCACATGTGTGATCGACAATATGTTCTGGTATCTGTGCACGTGATTTGAATGGCTGTGAAACCTTCGCTTTCCAAGGATTAAATTCCTTAGTGCGGGAGTAATAAAAAATAACGATCAAAAGAGTTATGCATAAAGGATGTAAAAGATTAATAGTCGAGAATCATAGAACATTTTTTCCCACGCACGTATAAATCGCGATGTTCGGTCTAAATGCGCCCTAATGTACCGTATCGGTTAAACCGCAAATATTTTGATGGATTGGTCTGACGTGCCTTCTAAAGAGCTATCGTATCTAAAATGGTAAAACATAACATTATATTGCTAAAAGCGTACAGTAACATCTACATATTTTATTCATGAATCGACCGAAGCGCATGTGCAGTAAACAAGTTTGGTAGACACGCCATGTGCGTATCAAATCACTTTGACAGGCAAAACGAATTCAATTAGTGATATTGGAACCAGGTCTAACCCTTATAACGAATATTTACCTCATTATTATTTACCTGATCGTAATCTTGCCAAATCATTACATTATGTCAGCATACGTTGCCAATAGCAGTATTATTAGAAGCATATTTTAGCAAAAACTGGCAACAACAAACATGTTCGAAATTTTCCAATTTGAAGCTGTCTTCTATTTCACGATTCCTTTCAAACTTTTAGACAACCAACTAAAACATTAATGATTTTTCCAGTTTATGTTAATTACTGTAAAGCGTTTCGGACTAACTTGTTCGACACCCAAAGTATTATATAGTTAGGCCAATAAAAAAAAAACATGATCCAATTAGTACCACGAGTATTTTTGTTAGGATTTTTATCACGCTTTCCTGGGCTAATAGGATTAGAGCTTAGTTCACTTAATAAGTAGGTAATGCCTGTGAAGCCGGACGCAAATTTTGCTTGAACACTTAAAAGAGAAAATGTTAAAGCGAGTAATAAAATCATAACACAATCTTGAAGTCAGAAATGAGTAAGACGGTGAAATGTCAACGACTTCCTCAACTCGGATACGCAAATAAAACGAAATGAGTTTGACTTTATTTGCGGAACTACCGAAATGGTGGCTATAAACTAGAGGAAAAGATGTAATCACTGTTACAGAAGGTGAAATATCTAAGCTAAATTTTCAGTCGGTAGGTATTAACTAGTGACTTGTCATACCAGCTTTGATCCACAGTCGCATTTGAATCACTCCAAATTAAATAAGAACGCTGAATTTGCGGCTTCAACATGAACAAGCTTCACAGACAGGCTCGTTTGTGACGGCCTTGAAAACACGTAAGCCAGACTGAAAATTTTTGGATTGCATTTTAAAACAAAACCCAAAACTTAGAAATACTTTTTCCATTCAAGAGGAAATTGAAAATAATTTTATACCTTACTTTGTATTTTAGTTGTTATGAAACCACATTATTTTCCCTTTATTTCTTTGTAGAAAGACCATAATAAGTAACTAATGAGCAATTCATCTACAGCGTCATTATTTCCACGGCACGAAAAACATCTGATACACTTGAAGATAACTATGAAAACTTTTTGGGCGACCTTAAATAATTCGAGTAATAAAACCATCCGTGCGAATCCTATGGATTTAATGGACTGTGGTCGCCTTCGTAATTGATACACTGCACTATAAAAATTCAATTTTGTCTTTCATTACGAATATTCATGCGGTCTGCGGAGTGTTTGCCGAAAGAAATTTACTTTACGATTCGTTTCCGCTTTCGACTTTTATTTTTTTGCCGTCGAGTTTTTTGAGCATTGGTCTATGCCATTTGAATTTAAGATTCGAGTTTTCTTTGTTGATGTTTTAAGGGGAAACTCTATTGCTGTAGGATTTTATTAACTGTTACGATACATCAAACTTGAAGGGCTGCTTTGCATGCTCCGGATAATGTCAACATAGAGATAGCTCTCCTTGGATTTTGTTTTGTTTTCTATGGATATCAATTTGGATTATACGTGACATGGGTAACATTACTCATGTTTGCCCCAAGATTTTGCAAAGTAATAAAACTTTGAATCTCAGTGAATAGTTAAACCTATAAGCTGAATTTACACCAGTTAAATTTCATGAACACTTATGTAATTTTCTTCGCATTTCTAATATTACCTTCAAATCCTCGTTCCATAATCTATTATCCTCGTATAAGGGCGGTAATTGAAATACGTACGTTAAACCCACTACGGTAGTAAATTTTATATAACAGTCACGTTTAAATTATCAAGGAATTTAGGTCAGGCATTAAAAAGTAAGGGAGTGTAATGTCGATTGAAATTACGCATTTACTGTCATACATCGTAATTGGTTTTAGATAATTAGTATACTTAGAAAATTATTAATATAATGCCAAATTTAGACATTTAAGTCGTTAAAACAATTTCATTAAAAACGCAAAACTACTTTAACTGATCTTCACAAAACGCTCTTAACAAGATGAGCCGTAAATTTCTGTTAATTACGTTCGCAACAGCAAAATAATAATTATGGACGCTTTAGACACGCCAAAAAAGAGTCACAATGACTGTCACTTCATTCCAGATATTTATCAAAGTAAATTGTAATAAACGTTAAAGGCGTTTCATCAAAAATATACCAAGTAAATACAATGTACGTATTTGCGCTCTCGAACAATAAAACAATGATAAGAACATTATAAACAAGTGCATAGCTTTTCTGTTATCTGGACAATTATAATGGAGTCTCGTCTGAATGTTAAAACAATTGAGACAAGAGTGTTTAAGAGTTGGCATGCGCCTTGTACCTAGGGATCGGTAGTCTCGTGTTTGAATAAACGTGTTAATTAATTATGTACAGTATTGTAAATGGTATACCTATTGAAGCTGAAGAGTCTGTTTTATCTCGGTAATCTTTAGAAGTATATTCCTATATCGATTGATAGTATTATAACTTTAATATAGTCCTCAAGTTTAAGCTTATCAGGCAGTGGCGCCTAGGAGCCGACGCGTGAACAGCTGTTTTCATCCAGTATAAATGATTTCAATACACGAGTAGGAGACGTGAGAAAACCATAGCTATACATTTATTTGTAATACATTATTTTAGTAAATTTGCTTTCATCAGTTTTATTATTTTATATTCTTTCCAAGGTTGTCTGTAAAAATGTTATTGCAATACAGTGTCATCATTGTCGTGCATAAAAATGTAAAGTCATCAAATTAGTAGGTAATGTTTAAAGATTTTAGTGTATAATAAAGAGTGATCTTTCTTATCTCTCTAAAATGCAAGCTTATTGTTACACTTACAAAATTCATTTAGAAGAGTCATTGCTTGAAGGTCGTCGTCTTATTTAAAAGGGAACCGTTAATGTCTTAATGGATACTTAGCAGTCTAAATTATTCAATTAGGTAATTCTAACAAAGACGTTAAATCCAATTTGGAGAAAATGTCTTTACGTAGTGTTCTATCTAAATTTTCTTTGAGTCGTCTTTCGCTTCTAAAGACGTTTTAGCTGAGACATTGATGACTATAGGCATAACTTCAGATTCCAGACAGATTTTTAAATCGCAAACTATGTTTTAAGCAAACCTTTTTATTTACAAATTGGGAATGTCATGTTGATCGACTGTTAACAAAAAACTTTTTGTTAAGATCTTTTAGTTTTTCGAAAATATGGAACTGAAGGTTTTAGGCGATTCGGCTCTCAGTTCTAGACTGGTACCTACTACAAAAATTTGAACGATATTACAGCAAAATCTTCAACTCAGACATATCGCATCTGTGTACGACGGCTTTCAATTCGTTTAAAAATGAAAAATCTGATTTCAAAACTTGAATCCGTTCTGTTTTCTTGCTTGCTTATGTAACTTATTGAAGTAAGCTTTTCTATCCCTCAGGATTGTGCTTGAACGTTGAATTTTCAAACTCGTTTTAACGCTCTTTGAATATTTGAATAGGCCTGAGCTGCTATTCTAGGTTTTATGTTGATTTTGAAAGTTGAAGGTAAATAAGAGTACGCTATATTTAAGGTTGTATTATGAGATTAACCAGAAGTCGACGAGCCGTAAATACGCAGGATTTATATAAATTTAAGAGCGCTTACGAAAATTTACGAAATATTAATACTTTTAGGGTTCCTTACCCAAAGGGTCAATACGCAACTCTATTTATTTTTGAGGCTCCGCAGTGTTTCGTCCCCAGGCTCGTGAATCCTGAAAGCTAGATAGATGATATTTTCCCAGATGATGTATTTAAAGATCAGTGAGTCCTCCTCACAATTAGCCGGTTTTTAATATTCTATCTCTCATGTTTAAAAAACATTATATAAATATACATTAAGAACTTAATAAAAAAAGAACCTAAAAAAACAACATTGAGAATCGTCACACGTCGATCGCTGACGCGTGCACTTTTTGTTTTATACCCGACCACCTACTTACAAAATTAGTAGGATGTTAGTAAGTACTTATACAGACCGCGGATTAAGTAATTGTATACAGTAGTGTATTATTATAGTGAATGCACACGATCAAAGATGTTCACGTAGGTATGAGCGTAACCAGCCTACACGCGTGAAACCGACACCCGTTGTAAAAACTCGGCCCCGATCGTGCAGTCCGGGTGGAGCCTCACTGTCAGCGGGATGTAATGGTCTAAGAAAATTATAGATTTTATGTTTTTTTATTATAGTTCTGGGTCACACTGTCAGTTGGTGTCTATGAAGAATAATCCTGTCCATCACCGTATAACGAATTTGATTATTATTTTAAAGTTCCTGTTATAAAATCAATTTTTAAAATGTAATATTATAATCTGTTTGTGAAATACTTCATTTTTTTCGACTGACCTAGATTAGATTTAAGGCGCAAAGTTTGTCATAAACAGAGACACAAAATGAGTTAATGACGCACATAAAAAACATACAATTTCATAAGTAACATAATGAATTTGAAACGCTTGACAATACTTCCTGAAAGTGTTACTCTAAATGAGTTTATTTCATTGTTGCCAAAATAATGTTATACAATGCAGTTATCAGCCACGTAGAAAGCAAAATCGTGGAACAGTCATTTTGCAAGATGTTACTGCAATATTTAGCACGAAAAACTCATACAATGTAATCACTGGTTACGTTCATAGATCGCATTCCGATAATCTGACAAGATCCAGTTCCTTGCTTTGCCCGAAGCTACGCATTAGTTCGTGTCAGTGTTATAAAGTGAGGCCCTTAGGTGTGCTTACATAACATTTAACAAGAAAAGTCAATAATAATATTGGTTATAGTGAACTGGCAGCTTGGGAATGGTTGTTTGATAAAAAAAGTTTATGAGAAAAAGTTTTGTTAAACAATGCTGTCGTTCAAAACGTAGTTCTGTTGAATTTAAGATACACCGTTTTGTAATTGGGTTGCCGTTTAGTTTTTATACAAAACACGTGCTACTAAGTTACCAAGATATTATTTGTCAATTTCATGAATCACATTTCTCAAAACGTGTGTATCACTTATCATTCAAACGTTGTTATCAGGGAATCGAGGACGATAATAAACAGCTGATATATTACTTTTGTCGCCTATTGTTGTTCTAAGAATTCAAATTTATTGCTTTACGAAAATAGTGTTGTCTTGCTTAGACATTAATATCACAAAGTTTTAGAGTAATAAAGATAGTTTAATTAAAAACAGCGTTAAAAATGTTTAGTCAAGTAGTTCTTTTGATGTTCAATGTTTCTTTGAAAAGAAACCAAGATGTCGACGCAGTGTCGATCAAAATGTCGACGTATTCAGAACAAAAGCCAAATATTCGTAATATATAAAACATAAATATTAAAAAACGATGAAGAAATATGAAAAGTCTTCTTTCCCAATTTTTTCCAAGAGTCAGAACTTTCATTGACGTACTCTTTCCAACAAAGATAGTACGTACATTATTTATTAAAAATCTAAATAGTTACTATCTTTTAATAAAAACCATGTAGGCATACGATCGCTTCAAGTGAAACCTTACATTATACTCGTATTATAGGTAGACGCGCGTCGCTGGCGCCGTGTGGGCGACCGTGCCATCTGTCGCGTTGAGAAACCGCTTACCTGTCCACGAAACTAGGCGAGCTGGACCGAGCTCAGTCTTAGGTCCTAGGTATATGATATTTGCAACTTCACTTTATAGGCACCATGTTGGTCCTGGCAAACAAATACCCATGATTTTTGTCCTTGTAGAGGAGAACCGGTTCAATGAAAGGTTCATACAATTTTGATGAACTGATAAAATAAAGATATTTATAAATTAAAATACAAACACTGCCGAGTGAATGTTCTAATTTGTTTTTTTTTTTGTTATTATTTGATTTGTAATTCTTCCCTAAAGAGTATTAAAACGTGTGCTTGTTTAGTCCAAACATAGTTAAACGACATCAAAAAATAAACTGGGATTGAATGATACCTTCCATCAATAACCGTCCATATACCCGTTAACTTAAAACTATTTTACTCAAAGGATACGAACAAATTCCGTATCCCAGCAAAAGCAGTATTAAGAAAAGAAGAAAGACGATCGGAATCGCGTGAGAATGAAAATAGAGAACTCCTTGAGTTTTGTAGGTCAACAGATTAGAATAGACATAAGTCTAAATGCGTGTTATGTCGCGTGCTAGAAATAAAGACAGGCGAACTATGTTTAAAATAGTTAAGCTTAACTTGACGTGACTTTCATTGCTGAAGCTAATGTGTCGGTGGGGAAAAATTCTTGAGACTTAAAACACAAAAAATTAAGCAGCATTTAAGGATCACAAATTCTGTAGATTACTTAGAATCTAAGTCATACTAATACAATATATAAATATTCTAGACTGCTTCTCAGTACCGTCTAGAACTATTATAAAGGATTAATAGTTACCTTTTGCGTATTAAGCGATAATGTGACAAGCAAAAAAACGTGCAGTATCAGCTGTTTGCCATCTGTCGCAAGATTTAAGAGTAACTGAAGAAAACGGGTTGCTAAGGTCATCTACAATCAAAGGCGATAGTTGTAATAGTATTATACGTATATACATACACGCCAATAGTATGTTGCTTCATTTTCACGACCAACAATTGAATAGAATTATTTAATCGCATTGGATCTATGTAGGTTATCCAAATAATGGTTCAAGGTTCCCTGTTTATGTGGTAACCGTGCTTGGTGACTTTAGATACTTAAATTACTTTCAAACAGATTTTATGAGAATTACTCGTTCAGTGAACACTCTCACAGGCATTGACTTCTACCACCAACAGATTAGACAGGTGCACGATGACAAACAAACAGTATGGGAGGTCTTTTCATTGCAAGCGATGTAGGAGCAACAAAACAATTTATGCCTTGGTATCTAGAGGGCGATTGGTGAAATAATGATCTAATGAGGTATTGAAATAGAAGGAACGAAACAGTTTCTTACGACATTAAGCAAAACCACTATTATAGAGCATAATATTCAGTATTGAAGGAAGTTTACCCAAAAAATACCATTCAAACAACTTTAATACCGAAGACATTCTGGAGCCATAACCCAAATACGCCATTAATTGACCTTGGAGCCCCATCGGTACGGAACAGCGGAAGGGCAAGGCGTCGAGGTGACATTGAGAATGCGGCCGACGCCACAAAACCTAGAAAGCGGTTTGACTTCCACGATTATCCGTTACTAGTTTCGTTAAATTGAGTCTTTAGTAAGGCATGTTTAATTAGAAGGTATTCGTATATATAAGTTGGTTTCGATCAATCTGCTCGGATCGCATTTCACTGCCGGACATCGACTTTTCTATAGCTGCTTTACTGGTTAGCTAACAGATTAAGTTATTGTTGTTCAGTTTGCTGATAGTTTATCTATGTAATGTGTTGAGGTACAAGCTAGCTGCTTGGGATATTTTTGTAAGAACTTAAAGAGTTGGTCGTGAAACGAGTTGTGATAGACCTGAATTTACATTACCTTTTATACTGTTTTAGCCAATCGTACGTGAAGAGTTCATTTTTTTGTCCAACCTGTTTTATATATGGTTTATCGTACAAATATTTATGAATAACTTAATAAAACTTCTTGTTATTGTCATCTCGACTCACCTCCCACACGGCTCTACGTGCAAGATCAAATACATTGTTATCCATAATTATAAGGACACTTAGCGGAATGTAATCGACACTGCTGATATGTCATGTTCATAAGGTACGTATCGAGTTCACTTCAAAGGCTATAGTTACTGGCACACGATGGGTGGCCTATTCTCACCGATTTGTATTATCGAGTTTGTTGGCGTTTTAGCAAGGGAAAACTTATGGCAATGGATTCGTTAACATAACTGTCAGTTTACAAACTTTTATTATAGGATTGGTGAGATAAATATAAGGAAGATAGACATAGAAAAAAAGGAGTCTTAAAGGTTCCGAAGACTGAAATGATAAACAAAATAAAAAGTCAAAGCTCACCATGGGCGGAGACATGAATATTTCGTGAAGCATAAAGTCATTATCATAGGGTAGATGTTGGAAGCCCTTCAAAGTTGACTTTATTTAATAATAGTGAATAGTTTGTATAACGGTCATTACTTAAGGCACGCGACACCACACCCTGCACCGGCCGGGTCGCCATATGATAGGGACGGCCGCTCGACCAGAACGTCAGCCAGGCACTGTGTCGTGACCTCCAAACTTTATAATTTATTCCGTTTGGGTTAAGGTTTACTGTAGCGTGGGTAGTTCGCTTCTTGTTTTTGAAAAATAAACGGTTTTCTTTTCCGTTTTAGATATGGCCAGGTGTGTTAATTTAAATTTAGAAAATGAAATGATGAACTTTTAAATGTTTTTATGAAGTTGTTTTCTTTATAATGGGTAGAAAGGAGTCGTATGTTGTATTGGTTCACTAAGAATACGAAATATCTAATATCTCAGTTGCGGCTTAAGAAATTACATCTCAAAAAAAGACGCCAGATGGTTTCACCTTGGACTAATAATTTCTTACATCAAAACGATCAAAGATGAATACACGATCTTACATGAAAGACACAAGAATTCCACAAGAAAACAACTCTTACAAAATCCGCGAAAACAGAGCAATATTTTACGCGCTCAGTTTACATAAGAATTAACCTCGATATTAGTCAAGAACTATTAGATGTAATATATTAGACAACATAATATACAGTGATGAATTTAGCACTAAAACATCAAGTGTCTACAATTACTCTTTCTTTACAGAGACGCTAATGACATATTGACCGGGTTTTCTCCTGTTTACTGCAACAGTATTTTTTAAAGACGGCGTTTAACGACGACAAACACTATTTTTATTGCAAAAGTTAGTATTCAATTTAAATATAGTAAATATTTTTGCTTAAAAAGCACTTCGCTCTCCGACACTTCTAAAGGAGTTCTGATAGAGTGATAATAAGAAAAAATAGAATAAAAAAGAAATAGTTAATCCTCACAACAAGTTTTGTCATAAAAAAATGAGCAAAATAACTAAGTCGTAAAACCGCGACAGCAAAGACAACCAACAAAACGAAAGCACTCAAATTATTAACATTAACAACACATTTAACATTGAGTAATAATAGTTTAATATATACATTATATAACAGCGATAAACACATGAAATCTAAACTGTGTTAGTTTGCAATTCGGGGAAATTAAACATTATACATTAATTGCACAAATTGGGGGACTAGGACGCATATAATTAAAATGCTCGTTAGTTTCTTCCGACTACTTTGAATATGAGACATCCATCACGAGTGTCTGTCACTGACCTACTGGCAAAAAGTATTCGGGTACGAATCAATTAGACATCATGCGAAATATTTGAGAAGTGCCGAGTAAACATCAAAATAAACAAAGTTTTTATCATAACTGTTTTATTAATTGATTGATATGGATTTATTGAAACTGGTATTGCGTTTGTGTGTCATGGTAATAAAATGAATGGTTGTTAATATTTATTTTCTCACCTACTAGACATCAATAATAAAAGTCTGCTTCTGTCACGTTAAACGATATCACCTGGCACAACCACCCATTTGGACTAAACTTGTCATTTCGAGAGCAGTATATTTTCTGTCCAGATAAAAAGTTCTACTGTAACGTCTGTAACCGAACACAAGCGCGATCCAACATAAATTATTGAAAAGACTGTTACCTACTTTAAAACTTCCTAAACCAACAACACATCTACCCTACATATCAGTACTTCGTACACACTGCACCCTCACTATAAAACCCCAATCTCAAAATTAGGCCATTCCAAATTAACATAAATGTCCATCAAGCGCCTCTATTCTAAACAAACATGCATTCTCCAGTATTCTCCACACATTCCGTACTAACGCCACTAACGCCACCAACACACAACACCCACAACAAAGTATTACACTATACTATACATTTCAAGTGTATCGTGTGACATAACATTATAAAGTATTTCGTACGACGGAAGCCGGTTCATCGTGCACGCGTTGACGTGGATCTAGGAAACTTTGACCGCGGCATATTGTGCTGAGCTTTCGAATTTTTGTATTTTGTTTAATTAAAAGGACGACCAAAGAAACGATGGATAGATTGTGTGAAAAGCGATATGGCTGCAAAGAGTGTTACCGGTGAGGTGATGACTGATAGAAAGGTATGGAAGAAGAAGACATGTTGCGCCGACCCCAAATAAAATAATTGGGATAAGGGCAGGGGAATGATGTTGATGATGATGTTTAAGTATTAACTACTCCTGAATAATAAATTATTTTCTATTTTCATCATACAAGGCAAAAAATATTGTTTTCTCTCTCATTGTACAAAACACTTTCATTTTTATCAGGATGTTGATCAGATGAAGAGAAACGTTGATAGAAATCTCTTGAATAACGAAACGCATTTTCATTATGAACTGTCGTTAAAAAAACATTACAAATATCAGTTACATCGGCAAGTGAATGTAAAATGGAGTTATAGAAAGAAAACATTTTTATTTGAATATCAATATCTCGGATAACTAAGATATTTTCTTAGGACACCAATTTCTATATTTGTGCACGTATGCCTGAAATAGCAAAATTTCAGTTTAAATATGTACACTCAGCAATTTGCTATGTCAATGTCCCACATTTCTTCCTATGCACATAGCACGATCATTTTGGGTCACAAGAGGAGAATAGAAAATGCGATTGTTGCGAAATATATTTCTTATCAAGCCTAACATTGGTTGAGAATAATTTAGCTGCGAAAAATGCAAAAAAAATTGCAAGATATTTTTGCTGTCGCAACAACCGCATCGTAACTTTCGAAGCTCTTTCAAGCCGGACGGTAGCGACGTTCTATTTTAGCCTGATGTTAACCCACATTCGCGCCAACACTACAAATTAACTAACTGATTAGTCGTTGAAAATTTAAACAAGAATGTTACATGTTTGCTCAGTAAACGGGGACAGTGGATCGTTTCGCAAATTGTTGAGCGGCTGTAATTTGCGACAGATTTGCAGGCTGGTGTTTTTTTTAGAAAAGTTTTCTTTTTCAAGGCTGGCAATTTTTACACAAAGAAAAAAGGTGGCATTGAAACTGAAACTCTTTTAAATTTCTCAACGTTAATTTGTAGTTACAAGAAGCCTTAACTCAAATTTACTTTGTTCTGACTTCATGTGATTAGGTCTGGTTTAAATAAGCGATATAGAAACCAGACCTAAAACATATCTATAGCAGTTTATAATCTCATTAATTCCAGTCCCTGTACTTCAAACGTCTTATTACCACATAGTTGTCGAATCACGAATGTTGATTGACTGACAACGCGAGTTAGATGGCACCGCGTAATTCGAGTCATTTCCTTTACATATCTGCGCCCACTTTCATTTAGTAAATTGTATTCGAGACTAAACAACCATCGTAATCGCTTTAAATGTACGTAACAAACTATTCAGGTAGTAATTTAATGGCACCATCACGAAAATATGGAGGCAACGTTTAGAGTTGGTTAGGTGCGCCCTGGAAAGTCGAAAATTAGTGTCTTTTCAGTGCGTATAACGTGTGAAACCATTTTAGAGTATGTGACTGAGTATGTATGCTTGTTACTCATTCACAGAAAAACTCCAAATCTGATTGTAATTATATTTGGTACATAAATTATAGTCGAAAGCTAGAAAGTAATAAATACACAAACACAGCAAACAGACTTTCGAGTTTAAAATATTAGTGACAATTTATCTAATTTCGGTGTCAATTTTTTTTTATCAAAATCACAAGTTATAATATAAGTTATTATGAATATTTCATAGCACTTCCTAAACAACATCAGCCTGTATACTAATAAATATTTATATTTCATCGCTCGCTCCGTTATTTTGACAAATGTGAGCTTAATTTATGCAGGCACTTGACTTCCGCGATGCACTATAGCGTCTGATGTAACTTGTATAACTAACATATTTTATAATTTAAATGATGCTTAAAGACCTTTATATGATCTACTTACATAAATATAAGGAAACCATCAAGTAGGCTGATACTTTTTCATTTAAGAGATTATTTCCGTATAAATATTACGATGCCATAAGATAATTATGGTCATATTGCGTCAGGTTTGATATACTAAATACATATACTTAGCAATGCATGTTGCTATGTGAATTAAAATACTCTTATTTTATTTTATAATTATTTATTTCACAACAGTTTACCGGGATAGGGGCCGGGTTTAGAACATTTTTCCTGTGCCGAGATTTTTCTACTGAAATTCCTTTCTCAGTCTTATTTGTTTATTTATTTATTCAAAGTAATATGAAATCCTTGTTTCCAAAAGTCAACTGTCTACACCTAACAATTATAAAATCGTTGTGAAACACATAAATACCGACTTCAAAATGTTACGTTCGAATATATCATATACATAAAATTAATCTTAATACATATATTATAAATAACGGGGGATAATTAATTAGCATTCAAATTATTGCTACATTTGACCTTTTGACAATGTTGCAGAGATTTAATATTGTATCAAATAAAGTTGCAAATGAATGCATAGTTTAAAAAAAAAGTTGTAATTGTAATTGTCGGTAGCGTTGCATGCGTAGCTCTACTATTGGAATGATGATAAAGACAGTTACACTACATCCAGTTCCCGTCTTGCGGAGTTTCCTAGCGTTGCGCAAGCGCGTCCCATCTGTGCAGCGCACGCGACTACAACACCGGAAACTTTTTTTTTTATATAATTCTTTGACCGTTAAATCCGAAGCGCTCTTCGGTCGCGATGACTCGTGATGTCGACGAGTTTTTGTTGTGATTTTTTTAAATAGCTGAATTAGGTTGATCGATTGATCTAATTTATTTTTTTGCTTTTTTATGCGATAAGAAAGTGCTAACTTTATAGAAGATTTTACAAATCGATAGTTTAATCGATCTTTGAACACGATGCAGAGAGTCTTTCAACGTAAATAATAGATTTTGATAACATAGAAAGTAATAGACCAGCTGCTGTCACAAAAATTTGCACAACATTAGTGGTATAATAGGGTGACATTATATTCGAGGACACTAAAAATACTCGTAGAAGCAGAAAAGTGTACGAATATTTACGATCCAATAAACAGTTATCTTTGTTAATATATTTATCGAACGAAACACTACAATTACTACAAACACCAATCAGCGTAACGGTCAATAACCCGCGATACTTAACTCAACTGCAATACTTTCAGACAATCGTAAAACAATGAACAAACGTATGGCATAAACATATGTTTCTACAATCATTATAACCAGCATGAAAACCTTAGTGAAATACCTATAAAAGCAAGGAACATTGGAATCCAATAACACAATCGCAAGGGCACACAATCGACGCATCGTTCAAACAATGGCATTATCAAAAGATAAAAATTAAAAATAGAAAACTATTTTGCATTGCGATGTTTCCTCAATACTCTTATCAGGTCCTTTACATGTTTTACTTACACAAGTAGGCCGCTAAAATCAGCCGACTCGAACGTAACGTTTTTACTTGCAGCCCAGTTAATACAAGACTTTGGTCTTACGACATTCGATACTATATTACAAATACATATATCTGTTCATTAAAACTAGTCTTCACAGTAAACACGCATTTGGAACACTAATTATGCTTTTGTGTATATTTTTATTTGTAGTTTACGGCGAGAACTGTACGATTACTAATTATAATTCGTTACACTTAGAGCTACAATTAGTTGTGACGCTCCAAGATACGACGAAAATAGACAATTTGCCCCACACACTGGAAGTAAGGAGAATCTTATCTATAACAGCCCGCAGCTGAAAAAACTCTTCGTCTTTTGTTTAAAGATTCCGACGCTTCAATGCTAAGTAACTAAAATAGGGTTTTAAGACTTCGAGACTCACAGGCAACTTTCTTTAAAATGAACGTACGATTACAAAGTTTAACAACGGTATAAAGTACTCATAATTCTTCGTGATTAAGTTAATTGCCATTTACTTCATTTTGATTTTACTTCAGTGCAATAATAAATATTGCGTTCACGCCCAATACGGCGTGTTTTTATTTTTTTGCGGCAATCGCCTGTTGTTTATGCGTCGTAACGTGTAAAAGACAAGGAAATCGTCTATAATTGTTACTTCGTTGATCGATGGATTGGTATTTTACTGTTAGCTGCGTTACCTTCTGGCGTGTATTCAATATTTACATATTCAGGTTCCGAGTTTTTTGCGGCTCGAAGTGGGTTACAAATTAATTAATTATTTTTCCTTAATGGCTCAGTAAGTCAGTGGAGTATGCTTTTTTATGCTTAGACTCTTGTCGTTTTAAAATTGACAAGTTTTGTTTGTTATCTGTGTTAGTTTAAATAAAGCGAGCTAATAGACAAGGAAGTGGTTATTCTATTCTCTTTATTTTAAAGAAAAACTAGACAGACAAAAACATTAACATTATTAACTCCTAACATTATTTAAATTTAGATTTCAATTTGATGGAATGAATACAGTAAGTAATTGTATTAATAAAGCTACATAGTATACTAGGTATACGATATTAATCCAATTACTGAAACAGAGTTTAGCTCTAATAGTATAACGGGCAACGTTTTCTAGGTTTGTTGGTGCATGTTACACCTGCCCACTTGAACTCATCTATTTTTTAACATCTAGATATGCATTTTTTAATCATTTTGTTTCACAACAGCATGGAGTTTATAAAATTAAGAAATAAACATAAATTAAAACAATGATTAAAGTTTTCATAGTGGTAAAAGATCTTATTGGAAACAAAAGAGCATTTATTTACTGTTTTCAAATTAGAATAATTTAACATCCATATAATAAAGATTTACCTAAAACCAATTAGTGTGACCTCGAACGATTACGTCAACGGATTAAATTCTAATCTTCATAGGCGTAATTAACTTAATATAGTTTTAGTTAACTTAACAATTAATACTAATCGTACAGCTCGTTGCAAGTTAATCACATTTCAGTGTCTATTTGTTACGGAATTAGAACAATCGCTTGGAACCATTGACGCCGAGTTAAACTGCGGTGCCGAATAATTGACCAATTTATTTTTTTATCTATTTAAAGATATCATCTATTCGATGGCTCTGTTGATAGTTAGTCGGTAATAGATGTATGAGAGTCAAGACAAAGGCGATACCCTCTGACCGGTAGGATGACTAATATGTTACAAATTATTGCTAACAATGTATGGTGATTATAAAATATTCGACTGCAAATGACTCACTAGATCTAAACCCTTATTATATCAGAACCGGTTACATCCTCGCATTCATCAATTACCGGATGTTTTTCAATTTCTCGTATACAAAACCACGTGATCATTAATCGATACTGTAGGCAATATCATTTGTAAGGCATTTTTGTTGAGCGATGCCACGCCAGTCTATTCGCTCTCGTAACCGAGTAGTCGGATAGCGTGTCGCCAAGTTATTACACACAGTATGGGGATTCTATAGTAGAAAGCGCTCGACTAATTGGTGATTTCAATTAACATACAGTGTTATGGCGCGCTCCGTAAATTAAAGCCGGCTTGCACTTTCTACGTGTTTCGAGCACGATACTTCCGAGTTGCTTTCCTTGGTCATTTTAAATTCTCGCGTTACGACCTTGCGAACGACAGATGACGTTTTATTGTGGTCCCTTTCGCGTGGCACGAATTGTAATGCGTGAATCATACGTGACCGATTAACTTGTGATGAATCACTAATTTGATGTTATCGTTGAATGTATAACTTAACCCTTCTGTCGTTTAGTTTATGTGTACTACATGTTGTGACTACGATTTACTACGAATTAGTATGTTGCACTTGTTCGGTGTTAAGTTATCTAGATTTATGAAGAAGTTTGATCTGTTTATTTAAGTACGGTGACGACATTCGAAACGTCGATATCGCGATGTCGTGGTATAAAACATTTAAAATAAGGACAAAGAAAATCGATGAAATAGATATTAGGTCAGTGTATCATCCATTGACCGCAATAAACTTGCTTTACTGCACTAAAACGATAAAAATGTTATTATCGTGTATCGTGCCGATGAAATCAAATTCATTTTCATGTCAATACGAAGAAAAATGTATCAATTGCAAGCAATTACGTTAATTTATTCATAGTTAAGCAAAGTATTGTTCGGTGCGTCGAGAAAGCAGTACATATTTTGATAACGGTTGATATTTTGAAGGTAAACAATACAGATGATCAAAACAAGTAACGTCATACCTTTTTTGGTCTTTTATCAAAAGTGTATTGTAAACAAAAAGTTCTTCAAACAAAAGATACCAACATCAACTTCGTTTGTGAGCAAAAAATATTTTTCTTAGTACCAGTAATTTTTATGACAATTACAGAGATGAATGCTTAAATTAAAAAAAAGGTTTCTTAGTAAGTTTTTAAGCGTACATCAAGTATTTATCATTAGCGTGCGCGCATTAACATTGCGTATAATGCCTATATGAAGCATTGTTCAATTTAAATGTTAATTTTAATTGCATTCCGATGTAGACGTAATGAGCCTCGACTGCTAAAATATTTACGATACATCGAGGATTCTTGAGTGATTGATTGATTTGAGAATGGAGTTACAACACTAGAGAGGTGGCTTTACATAGCGCATAGGAGATTTAAAAGCTATTAAATAGACATACCTAACTCTTCTATTATCTATATGAATTATGAAGGCATATAGTTTCAGTTGAGAAACTTTTACATTGATCGAAAACGTACGAAAAGGTACTAAACAGAACAATACTTCGATACACATTTATGAAAAGAGCTTCAGATTAACTTAGAACTAATACGTCATTAAAAAAAACAACTAAAACTAAACCCATTTATATAAAAAAAAAACAGAATTAAAAAAACCTTATTACATAAATCAGTCTTTAACACAAGCAGCGGTTACACACAACATATTTAATTACAATGGTTCTAGTTTCATTAATTTCATTCACACATACGATCACACGAGAACTTTCATTTTTACCAATTAACGAATTAAACCATCTTGCCTATCCGACAAGTGAAGGGCCTTTACGTAACTCGCAAACAAACGTATTGCATTCATACGTTAATTGTTATAACATATTATGAAAGGTATTAAATAATATTTCCGTGGTCTAAATATTGTGGATGCAATATTACCTGTTTTAAAATTGATACCAAATTTGCGTTAAATTGGCTTGCCTTAATTAACTGCCTCTGTTGAAACATGTGTTTGATTGAAAAATATTAATTTATTTTTCGTAGCTCTGAATAATTGATGGCCGATTGTTATTAGACTGCCTATTGTAATTTTCGCTCCAGATCTGGACTTTTTAAATTAATTAATGATATAGACATGCTCATTCTTAAAGATTTTTCTTAATCTATATTTAGCACATAATGTACATGGTTCTAATAAGTTTGCATTCCCCGAAATGATGCGTAAATTTCCCTTCCAGTTCACACGTATTTTGCTTTTCTATGAGCTTTTTGTTTTGAGGATTCTATGTCTGGGTCTTTCCCTCTTACAATTGATTCAAATAAATATGCGTAGAGCGTTCGTACCCCGAACATGAACAGTCAAAAACTGGTCAAGGTGCGAATTGGACTCGGGACAATGAGGGTTCCATAGACATAGACATATACCGTAACAATCGTCGCTTAACCTCGATCTTCATTTTAGTATATCTTGTAATATAATGAAATACATTATCTGTGAAAATTTCAAGTGTCTAGCTATCACAGTTCATAAGTTACACCCTGGTGACGGACAGACAGACAGACGAACAGTCAGAGAAACTCCAGTAATAGGGTTTCCGTTTTTAAGGTTTGCGAACGGAACCCTAAGAATATACTATTACTTAACAAGTTACATACAAACAGAATAATCAATGGGAAAACAGTCTGATTCACGACGGTGACGAATTGTTGATCGTGATTTTGTAATAGCAAACATGACGTTGTGGCCAATATGGTTACCTAACTTACGTTATGTTACTTAATGAATTCTTCCTTATATCTGTATTAATATTTACGAGATTTTTTTCCACTGCTCACCTCAGATTATTATGATTTACACAGAACTCAACTAATGTGTCTAAAACTGTTTTACACACTACAGAATAAAAATATATAGGCACAAGATAGAAATAATTGTCAGGATGTCAAATAGGGAGACCTTCCCTTCTTCTTCAGGCCAGAGCACCTTTGGCATGATGATGATAAAATAGGTAAGTACTATCTCACATTTCAAAACTGTGAATTAAGTTATTAACAGATGTTTTTTTAACATAATAATACCTTTATAATTAAAATTGCTTGAGGAAACCGCGTCGCGGGTTCGATCTGACGTTTTACAAGCGTTTGTGGGATTCACGAATGCCTTCCTGAGTCTGACAATGAGAGGCACACAACTAAAGAAATAAATATGGAGCAATGTCAACGTATAAGTAGATAAAATTTAAACAATGCCACTGATTTAAGTAATATAATCAGATTGTCGACACTAAATACTGTTTAAGGTCGTCACGTGGGAGACACCAGTTTTTTTAACATCACGTGGAACTGAAATACGATTTAAGTACTAGAGACACGTGGGTAATTTATTTGTAATTAGATTACACTAATATAGCCGATATAGTAATTCAATTAGATTAGGAATGAACTCGGACTTTAACTGAACTCGGACTCGGACTTAAGTTACCCACAAGACTGGAAAATTCTCTTATACCGTTAAACTATATTAAAGAATTTTCCATTACGATATTAAGGAATTAGTTCAATAATATCTAAAATAATTAGTTATTTTATCCTCATTAGTATGATCAAAATTATAGGTCACTGGAATTTTAATCTTGAATTTGAATTTGATAGAGATAGAGATTACATCGAAATATACAAAGAAAATAGTAGTTGCTCGAAAATCATATCCTTTGCTTATCTTTACATATTCAAAAAGATCTAATACTTACTGAATCAGTTCCGATGATTATAAAAATAACGGGGCATGAATACAAAATACCGAGATCAACAATCTTTGATTACAAGAAAAATAAGTTTTTTCAAACCTCCAAATTCATTAATTTACTGGTCAAGATTGGACATACACTGAATATACTGAATTCTTTTCTTATTTATGTATTACATATACTGGTCAGCAGTATGAACTGTGTATTCAGCAAAAATATAAACTCGAATATCTCATAAACGGCATAAAATAAGATGAAATATTGCTTATTCTGAGTCGATTCCCAGAGCAATAAGAAAATAAATATAGAAAATCTAATACGAGAAATGATGTTCATGAAAGTCTGTACTTAGACCAACCTGTACTGGTCAAACATGACATTGCTTCAAGTAAAATGATTTATATCTGTTGGTTTTTACCTTGTGATATTCTATGAAGCGATACGATCGGAATGGCCGCCATATTTGAAGAATTTATTGTGTTTGGTTTATAAGAGAGGAGTATAAAGGTGGTATAAAGGTGAAGGCAGACTAAGCCACACAGCCTCAGTGGCCGGAGTTATCGTATTTGTTAAGATAGCGGCGATTTCGTTCCGGGTTACATTTTCATGCATCTTCAAATTATTATGGGACTTCGAATGAGGCGATTGCCGTGCGTGCGGTGCCTAATCTGACTTCACCACTACAAGCCTCTTTTCCTGTACCTATCCTTGAAGGCGACGAAAAGATTTATTGAGAGGATGGGCTGTGGCTTCCTCTTGTGCAAATTAACAACCGTACAGACGACGTATGATTTATTAAAGAAATGCACTTGATTCTTGTTCGTAGAAGAGTTTACATTTTTGCCCAAAGCAACGAAACTTACATATAGACAATTTTGCAGGTAGTTGCGTTGAAATTGAAAGTAGCAATTTCATCCTCTCTTAATCACGACGGAAGAAACCCAGTATTAATGACACGGCTGTAATAAGAAGTAACCTTTGTAAGTGTTACATAAAGGTTGTAAATGTTAAGTGTAAGCCACCTCTAAACATTATACTATTTCCAAGTGTTACCTATACTGTACAATTTGTGCACACATCATATCATTATGGTGTAACTGTAAGGCCGGGTTCAAACATGACTGGAGTAATTCACGCGCATAACTTAGAATATTTTCATCAAGAATTCGAATGAAGGCTAGAGAAGAATACTAGAAATTTAAAATAGAAAGCCTTAGTTTATTGCAATATTAAAACATCTGAAATACTGAGAACTCCACCAAGCACGAACATTAATAAGGTACTTGTAGTCGCGAAACTACGCTAAAACTTCGACGAATTATAAGGTACATTACATGTGTCTGAACTCAGCCTTAAGACTGAGCATGCGTTTGTTATTTCAGTTAGTCATCGCACTTAATGTTTGCGGAAGTAAGTGCCGAAACGTGATGCACAATTTGTTAGGTTTCATGCTTATTTTGGTAGTCGGTAGAAGGCCGAAGTATGCGGCACTGTTAACTCGATTGACCTACAAGTAGTGACGTGATTTGGCAAGGGTATACGAACTCTTTTGATGAAATTAGTTACATTGCTACAGACTAAGATCTATAACTACAGCTCATTAAGTCAGAGAATAAAACTCGTCGGTGACTTGAGCGGGTTGAGAAATTCAAACACACGATGCAAACTGAAAACCATTACCACTTAAAACTCAACTTTTAAAAACCATTCTAACATACGGAAGGTACATCCGGACTCTGGACACAAACATGCCAGTTATTTCCAAACCAAATATCAATAACGGAAGATGTAAAATAGCTCTCACACTGATCTTTAAATAAAAGTAACAGTACCAACGTAATATTAAACCACTTCCGATATAATTATCATGTATTTATTCAGTGATCGGAACATCAACGATTTTTTTACGCTCACACTAGTATTATTTACATACAAAAAACTTTAAAAGCAGGTCATTCATCAGTTATGACACCTCCAAATATTTACCTGCAGAGACTCGGAAACAAAGTTTATTAACACGACGCAGGTCGGGTGTGAAAAGTTAGTCAGGTTTCGTTGGTGGTTACAAAATTTAAACACCTCATTCATACAGCGTTCGATGTTAACATTTACGTAATTACATTTAAGTATTAACGGTCATTGTGCTAATTGTATAAGAAATGTTGAAAATATGTAACAAATTGTACAATCAATGTTGCTTCCTTTTGGCTGCCTTATTAAAATGTCGTTCTGACTCAATTTTGTTCATAAAGGTATATTGACATCGATTCAATACACTTTCATTTCGGATACTCCAGTTTTCGTGAAACAGTTATGAGGTCGTCTCTGAGTTGCTTTAAAAAGAAAATGAAAGCATTTTAATAAAAAGCAGAGCAAGCACGCGAAAACATTGAATTCAGACACGGGTAAACCCATCACATCTTAGAAACTGTAACATTAGAATTAGTCTTGTTTTCGTGTCTCTTCTCCGCCTACTTTTCAGATTTCTAAAATTCCACACATACTATTTTCATTACACGCGTGAAACAAGAGTAATTATGAATATAAAATTTTCTGATTCTGAGAAACTTCCATAGTACAAGCAAAATAGTAAAGAAAATTTCCTAAAACAACAAATTCTTTCAAAAACAGATCCCTTCTCAAAGATTAAACACGGTATGCAAATCCGTTTCCTAAAAGTTAACGGAACATCTCCCACGTTTATTACCAAATATACAAGTCAGAAGTATTATGTCGGCCGTAAAACTTGATCCATAACTCACCGCCGGGAAAAGTTCCCGGTTTCAACACTTGTGATATTCCACTAAAGCTTGTGTGTCTTAGTTTTGAATTCATTTACGTTACCGAAGTTCGGCTTTGGGTATACCCACCCTTATTACAAATCAGACTATTCAAATATCAAGTCAGATTTATCTTGTAATTTAGAATGGCTCCATTAATTCGGGTGAACAGGTGGGTAGCCGAACCTTAAAGTTGCTTGAATAAGTAAGCACTCTATTAATAGATCTGAGTATTTATAAACTACAGTTTGAATAAAGATATTATCAAGTGCCGAAACGAATGATAAATTGGAATAGTGAACAGACCTCAGATTTAGTGTCATAAATGAACTCTGAAGACGGCAAAAAAAAACGTATAAAGTAAATCGTGATCTGAAATCAATGTTGGACTGGCAATAGCCTAAGAATATCATACTAAGATAACCAGTTGTTTGTGAAAAGACTTGTACCCGTTTCTCTCGGTACACTTGTCTTGTCAATTGACAGTTGTCAACTTGGACCCGATAACTGACCGACGCATTCATCAATGCTCAGAATTTCAAACGAGTGAGGTTCGAAGTCACGAACTATCAATGTCACTTTGATGCTTTTGTATTGAGTAATGCCTTTTAGAGAACTTGTTTTTTTCGTATAGATCTATTTGCATAACTCTAGAGAGAGAACAATCCAGATAGTGAAGAAAAACTTTATGTTAGGGTCTTGGAATGAGAAGGAAACATAAATATAGATATCTTACGTATCATAGAACTTTAACAGCCTGAAATCGTTAGACATTGGGATTAACCTAATCGATTACGCACATAGTTCGTAGAATCGAATGATGTATCGAATCCAGGAAAGCTATACGCCGCCCATTAAGTCGAATCCCACATCAAGTCATAGGTTCGCCAACGCGGTAGATTCCGGTAATCCCACTCGCTAACGAGTGTCGAGTAACGATTGCGTACGAGTCGTTCGACTCTCGATTTCGTCGCGAGAGGAATGCCGCTGGGGGACTCGACCGACCCGTGTTACCTGACCAAGCTCGTACACGTTACGATGCAAGTGGTGAGAGATTGCGACGGGATGCATTTTTGTGCCAGATATATACGTAATACTCGGAATATGTAATCGCTTGTTTTAATTAGGATGCTAAAGGTGCAGTGAGTACTAAGAATGTATTTATATAACGTATATAGGTTAACGAACTTGAGTCTTTAGTTCAAAATTAGTCGAGATATCAAATAAGGGGAGGACTTTGCTAATTAGTGGGTCACTATAGGCTGACAATAATAACAATATACCTAAGTTAGCCCTGGGCCCCAGTATTTTCGCAGTGGAATGGCAGCTAGGTTTCTAAAGTATATCTGAGGTATGACTGCCTTATTCATCATTCCATTCATCGTTACAATATTCTAAGCATTTTAGTATAAACGTACTATTTCCATTCACTCCTCGTGTATTTCTCTTAACATCAAAATGTGCTGAAACACGTAAGCAATATAGTGGGAACGGCTAACGTAGTTTCACAAAGACTAAAAAAATCAACAAGAAAACTACCAAGATGAAATCATTCCACTCTAATAGCACGAAATCATATTTAATTATAAAAGCCAACAATTTACTTGTTGGTATAAAAATAAATAAAAATCTAACAACTGTTCTGCGTAATGCACCAATATTACATGAACGCTGAATTCAAAATAGTTTTTAATGAAATCTATGAGATACGCATCGATACAATTCGAGATTACGTTTCACTTGGCAATACGTTATGAAAGGTACAATTTACCGATTGGGTAATTTAATTTGTTTGTTTACAATACTGTTACGTCCTTGTGTTAAGTAGGTTATAATGCCATAAAAGATAACTCCTTAGCCTGTTAAGGAACGATAAAAGAAATTAACTGCTTAGTACTTTAGACCGAGCACTTATATTAATTTACATTGACACTTTTAGCGCAGTTCTTTTAACCAGGCTTTCAAAGTGTTATACGACAAATGGAGAAAAATGCTAAATCAAGTTTTGATTTGTAAGATCATGTTTCCAAATATTAATGGATGAGATGTAGATAATGATGTTTAGAAATGCTCTAACGACCCAGGAGAAATTTTCGCTGTGGGACATGATTTCAAAAAGCTAAAATGAATGATACAAGCCAGTAATTTAAATGATTAATAAACGACGTTAACAGAAAGTGTTTTAATGATATAGAGATCGGTATTCGCGATATAGTTTATAATGTAAAAAGTGAAGCATTAAGTGATATTGCACATAAATAAACGTGTTTCGAAAACTATCTATTTTAGAGATTGTAGGTTGAGTGCTTATAAGAGTAGTAAGTATCTCTTCCATTTCTGTCACTGAACATTCACAGGGTAATATTGATAAGAGAAAAATGATATCTTTAAAAAGGATACCTAGCGAATATTTTCAATATATAATCATCCATTCAGTAACAAACATCTGAACAATGTTCTGTCTGAACAGATCCTAACATTCCCGCTCATTTTCTCATTCAATTTGAGTAGGATTCCGAAGCTATCAACGAGCTTACGTCGGCTCCGCAAATAAATACAACATCAATTAACAATCAAACAACTGAAGCAGACACTGTTGAATGGAACTCTCTGAATTGCTTTTCGTCAACACAAACAATATTATAAACAATAGTATAGGCCAAACAGTACTAAGATATATACCTGTTGAAGAGTTATTGTGGGAATTTGAACCAAAAGAACATCGTCCAACTCGTGACCTATACGGTATTGTACTCAAACTAATAGGGTAGAGGTCTCTTAGAGAGGCTCTCTGTCCAAAGGAGCCAATCAACTGAGGTCAACCGCAAACGTCGCGAACACACTATAAGAAAAGGCCTCCAGAATAGCAATCAACATGAGTTTCCCAGTAAAACTCCGGCTTTATTTAAACGCTTTTCACTCTTGTGTGTTAAAGCTTTAATGATTAAAACATTAGGACGTTTAGATCTTGCTAGTCATGTCTATGCAGATATCGCGTCTATCTGTATCTGCGTTTGTATGCGTAAATATCTACTGCACTAAAGAAATATTCTCATGCCTGACTTTCTGAAACTTTCTTTGAAACGTTCTTAATAAGCAGAAACGAACTAGAATGTGTAAGAGGTCTAAATGTTTTGTAAATAGTTATGAAAACGTATAATGAATTAGATGTTTGGATAAATTGACGTAAAATCAGATATCCGGGTATATCTTTTATTTATTTAGATTCAACGTCAAATTTGCAAGTGATATACCTAACCAGACTGATACGATGTACAGTTAGCTGTGGTACATACTTGCCTGGTATACAAAATGAGTATTTAAAAGTAAATTAATAAAGCCCAATTTACCTATCTTAGCAGATTGATTGCTGTGTAATCGAAACCAGTCAATTGCCAGTCGGACTCGCGACAGTTGCGGGTTCGGTAAACAAGATGCTAAAGAATAACAAATCCGTAGGACGATAAAATTATAATATGATCCAAACAAGCTTAGCTCTAAAACCTTATTTTGCTATTGATGCGACATCAGAAATACATCGCCTGTCTAGCTCTCACAATTCCTGAGACTCAGAAATGGACTGTTTAGCTCTCACAGTTCCTGAGACACAGCAGGATGACTAACGGACTAACTCAGTAATAGACTTCCGTTTTTACAATTTTAGGTACGAAAGACAAAAAAAGGGAATCGTTTGTCGTCCTCGGACAGGCTAATACTTAATTATAATTTCCATAGCGTTGCCTGCCCTCGAGACTCGAACCTGTTTGTCCCCAGTCCTGTAACCTGTCGACAGTACCCGACCATTGTACTCTTGCATCATTACATTGTTTAGTTGCAGAGTTTATTTTGTTGCTGTAACGGTAAATTATGTGGATAGGTAGCTTGAGAACGTTGTTGCAGACATATCGGAATGCTAGCTATGTCTGGCGAACCTTTAAGGCCAAGTTGTGCTGCGTTACGTCAATCATTGGCTGAAGTTTGTTGCTAGGTGTTATGAAGAATGTGGTAACGACAGAGAACGTCTAAATAAGGTAGCATTTTAGGTGTGTTTTTCATGACAGTTAAACTTGTACTATTTTGTTCTAGTTTTTTGATTGGTTTATTTTTCTTGTTTAATGGTATGGTTCAACTATTATAATCTGGCTTAACTAAACAATCAGTTAAGTATGTGCATACAACTATTCACTTCTCCTAACTACAAGTTAATTTCCTTTCGAAACCAAAGTGTTAGCAGTACTAAAGAAAATTTATCTAATAAATATTCATGTTCCGTTGAGAGTATTGTCCAAGTGTTGAGCAGCAATAAATTATCAACAACAAGGTGTGAGGAATCCGCTGGGTTATTGACCTCTACATCTGGATTAGGGACAATGGTATCCAAGGAGCGTAGAGAACCAGTATGACATCGATTCTGAACATTTCTCGCATCAATTACTATGTTTTCGTGGTTAATTGTGTAACGAAATTTAATTGGGGTTTCATATTTTTGGAGGAACTCCTAACATGTGTGATGCCGAAAATTTTGATGCAAATTCTGACATAGAACTCTATACACAAATTATGAAATTGAATACAGGTCTAAACTTTTTTTCGCCATAATAAAATTCCCGACAAAGTATCAGAGCTACCCTTAAAGTAAAAGCTCTTAGTAACAGCGCCAATCAAATCATCTCGGCTCTTGTCGAGTCGACGACACATCAGTGACTATACTCTGACATTGACCTTTATTTCATAGCAGTAAGGGTGATTTTCGTAATTAATCTTAAGTAACATCATTACGTACATCTTAAATCCTGTGCAAAAGATTACAGAGTTCAGTGAACTCGTCAGAAGAATCTCTGTTGGGGAACGATCTTTATTTCTTGTATCTTTATGTAATGTACTGGATTTAATGATTAGGCACAGTTAAGTAGGTATTTCAGGGTTATTGATAACCCGTTGCTATGTGTCCGGGGTCAGGGGAGATAGCAATAATATAAATTATTTCTTTTTTCTCTCCAAGAGGATAATTAGAGGTTATCGAGTAATATAATCATGAATGACGCTTTTAATTTTGTTCTACCCACCGTTGTTGTTGTTGCTATGCGTTGTTTACTTGTTCTTATTTATACAAGGTCGATTGTTTATTCACGAACAAGGTTCCCGACCAGAGTAATTATATAATACACTTAGCTACTATTTAAAGGTTTCCGTGAGTGAAAACTTGATGGGTACTGGAAAAAATGTGAACTAAACACGTAATTCGAAGGTCAATAGCGCAGTAGAAACCAACATTCCTGACTGAACCATAGAAAAATCACGTAACTAATATAGAGCGGGTTTACAAAACCCGCTTGCTTCTACAGAATGCTTAATAAGCGGATCGGTTTAAGAAAACTCGCGGTTCGACCCGTGCAGCGGTCATCGACCCGGGCTAAGCGCCGGCGCAGCCATTGTTGTCTATGGACCAAGCTAGTATAAAGCTCATGTTTTGTTTCAAGGCCAGATCGCAAAATGACTAACCTGGTACTTTAATCATCATTATATTACGTAAGAATTAATATCCATAATTTTGTTGGTATCTTGCAAGTTAAATAAATTATTGACCTCTTCACTTTAAGTCCGCGTAACATCCTTCCTTCTTAATAATAACTTCCTAGATAAATCATTCATTTAAATAGAAATGAAATGTTAATGTACAAGGAAAATTGAATACGAGAAATAACAAGTAGATTTAATTATATTAAATCAGGTGCTTTCAGAGGTCGGACCGGTCCGTTGGCAAGTCGGATAAAGAGCACTTGTACTGAAGAATATGTATGAATAGAAAGTACATAGATATAGTAATATGACATTTGATTTTGTCCGGCATTACAGCCGAGACGCTTTTATTGTACGCATAAAGGGAATTATAAATGAAGGGTGCTTCTAAGGGAATTGATTTGTATGAAGATTTTTTTCTATTATGAACTGAATACAGAAGTAATTCACTCATAAAATACGTGCTAGATGTTCTGTAGCCGGGACCTTATACTGTATGATATGAGTGTATTTTGGGACATTTCGAAACAAACGCGACTACTCCACCGGCGTCACGTACACAGACGGACAGATTAATAGCTATAACGCATAGTGAGGCAATAGCTTTGGGAAGAAAGGTCGCCAGAACGAACGAACGAGGTTCTTAACAGCTTACGCGGTCACATAGGAATCTTGTTGTACATGGACTTATGCGAGGCAAAAAACAAGTGAAGGCTGTTTTTACACTACAGTATCCTAAAACACTTTCTCTCACTAGTTTATCAAAACCAGGCAGTTTCTGTAACGTTTCAAAAAACAACATCGTCCAGAATAAGCCCGCAAATCATACCGCGCCGCGTTTGAGCACACAAAAACCAACAATGTTCTGGCCGGTCTGATGCAGCCGCATACCAAAGGCTGCACTGTATAGCTTCGCAAGCTTGCTTATTGCCATGCGAGGCATTTTAGTGGAACTTAACAATCTGCATTTTGAGGACGATACAAAAACTTCCGAAGACTGTTTCAGAGAGAAAATTGTTTTATGTTTATTGCAATAATAATTGGACGTTAGCTTGAACATGGCACGCGTAGCCGCAAAAAGTTTTAGGTCCAACGAATCGAGAAATAAAATCGTTAACGTTGGTACATCAGTGAACATAAGTTCCTTCCCCCCATTTTTCCTCACGTTCTATCGTTCCACCTGTTGTCATTACACACCTGCTAGTCTAGAAAGTATAAAAACCAATTAACATGAGTTAATTAAAACTAATGAGGAAATAGGATTAGTAAGAGATTTCCAACGGAAAGTATGGTGCTTAGTATAAGCGTAAATTATTAAAACGGTGACGATGTATCTGAAATAACTATATGATTAGTGATTATTACAACCAGGTATTTCCGTCTCATTTGTATATCTATATCACGATTAACTATCTCGAATATGTGTTATCCGGAATTCAATAAGGTTTTACACGTCATTATATTTCAATTTAAGGACTTACGTTGTATATGACGTGCAATTCAAACAAGCAAACCATTATGAAAATAATAACAGCCAACAAGACAAACGTCTAAAGTATACCGGCTCAATATGTCCTCTAAATACCCCTTTAAAATGATAACGCTAAGAGTATTCTGTCATGAGATTAAATAATTATCTGTTATCAGGTGTCACCTTCCTATTAATAGCAGAGTCTTCGCGGCACTCATAGGAAGTGATCCGAGGCCGACACGAACAAATAACTGGTAGTGAAAACAAAATTAATAGCATGGAAACGAGCAATTTGACTTTCGTCAATCGACTGACGGAAGGAACACGTGAGAAAGTATATAACAATTAAGTAGTGTTAAAAATCACATTGATTTATTACTTACTAGTTGTTGCGGTTTCGAACGCTTGGAAGTCTGTTATTAAATAGCTGGAAAAATATCAGCCTAATTTAATGAATTCAGACTCAAATAGTCTATCTGTTATTCCAAGGTGTCACTGGTGTGAAGGTGCTACAACCATACAAAGTTTCATCGAAATCGTGTAACAAACATCCACAGACACTTAGATACTTTCGCATTTATAATATTAATGTTATTTATGCAATGGCAAATTAGACAATTCATGAGAAATTTATGTTTTTTTTTATTGCTATAATTTTGGCAACGTTTCGAATAATGATGTCACAAAGTTTTTATATGTTACATATTTGATAGAGTCGTTCGTTTAATATATGACTGCCATTTCGCAATCGTGACATGACCTAATGTTCTAGGTAATACGAAAGCGTTGATCGAGAAATATAAATGTAAACAGAATTATTTCTAATAATTTATTTTTGGTAATGAAAGACTAGCTAAATTGGCTTCTATTTATTAAGATGACGTTTACAAACTTCTAAAACTCTACATTCATTTATAATCCATAAGAAGGTTTAATAATTTTATAAGAAATATATTTGGCATGAATAATTATCGATTACAGCGATATCATATTATCTCGACGATAAAAATAATTAACAAAGAATTTAATTTCTGCATACTATTATAACTTTAATACCTATACATCAAAGTCCTATTTGTAAAAGTCAAATAGTCTTTGGCCGGTAAATGTGATTTATGATCAGCATGCAGTATTACGAGCACATTGGGTCCGTTGTTTTAATATCAGATACGGGCCCCTGAATGATATGGCAATGAGTCTTTATCAACTGTGGGAAAAGAGTACAAATTAATGGACATTCAAGCTGGGCTTAATAATGCGTGCTGCAGTTGATAAGATAATAGAATCTTTGTAAGTATCGCTGATAAGATTCTATGGACAACCGTATTTGTTTATTGTATTTCATTATCTACTCATTTAAATACAACTGCTTTTCGTTCTAATATTTTGTTGTAAATTGTCGCATTATATGATTTCTAGATGCGACTATATAATTTTGGGGCACAGTCGGAGTCGACCCGATTCGCTTTAAAATCGGCACTTGAATTCAATAAAGTTTAATGAAAAAGTACAATTCACGAGCTAAATTGGCCATTGTTATCAAACGAGATGCCATAAAGTTTAATATTTAAGTCGTACAAACACTTTCTACCGACGAACCTTGAGCAAAAAATATATCCATTGTTGCATACGTGCACGTTGTTCATTCACTTGATTTTTTATCATCACCTGCGAAACTATTGGCGTCGTGTGTAGTCGCTCGCATCACCACCTCGAACCGTTTAGTTCTTACAGTGAAAATGTTGCGAGTTTACTTACATGGTACGATGTTAGAAAGCGTGGGCGATTCGATAGACAATTAATAGCAACATCGGTTGTACGTTAGAGATCAGCTTCTTATACTTGCTATTGTTCTACTGCTGGTTTAATTACCGGCGAAAGTCTAACGAGAGTGTCGCGTGAAAGTTCCGTACACACGTTGGATCCCACGTGTATTGTTCATATTTTTTAATGTAACTTTAGTAGGATGTCGTAATTTTTGTTTATGATATTGTGTGTAACTGTTAATTATGCAACGATTATTTAATGAGGCCGTAAAACGTAGAAATGCGAAGTCGTTTTGTTCTAGAATCTCATGCAAAAATGTTTAAGACTTCCTTTATTAATATTTGTCTTTCGCTTTTGTTATTTTGGTTCACACAAAATAATCTGATAATCTTTGTTCATGGAGCGAGGTACAAATTGTCGCGCTTCTTACGACATGGAACTATCGTGTCTCGCGGTAATATTTCAGATTAGAGAATTAAAATGATAAGTTAGTTTTACAAATCGAAGCCCCGTTTTTTATCAAACCTATTTGGTCATTTGTGTGTGGAATTGCTGGCTAGCTAGGATATAAATAAATTTTTCAAGTGATTTCTTGATTAGGAAATATGTTGGAAACGATTTTTAAAAATAGGCTGCTATTAAATTACTCATAATTCCTCCCTAATAAGGCTTACTCTCTTATTAAGCACTTAAGCTCAGATAATATAATGAATAAGTATTACGTCAACATGTAGGTATGATTAGAAATATTAAAGGAGGTTTAGAATAATATTCCTCTCGGGTAAAAAAGTCTATTAGGGATGTTCACGTGTATTTTGCTTGCTGTTCACGAAAACTCGCAATCTTCAATAAAGAAGATTACTTCCTGTTCTTTTATTCCAAAAATATCCCGCTTTCATTTTTAATCACAATATTTATAGCAAGTAACAACTTGAAAAACATCAGAATAATCATTCACCTAACAAGTCTAACCTCGATCATTCTGTAAGAGTTAACTAGATAAATTTATATGTAAGTTGTCAATCAAAACCAATATGACATCACAAATAGCATAAACATTTAATAACAAGTTCGAATGCTCTAATGTCACGCCTACGCTTTTCATTGACGATTTTAACGTAGCGATCGTCGATTGTCATCACATTGAGCAAATTGGCGGCCCAAGTCAATGACATTATACTCTTCCTATTGGCATTGTTCGATCATAGTAATCGAATCGAATCGATTAAGAATCGAGATGTGAATACTTAGCTGCCAAATATCGAATAGTACTTGATAGTAATCGTTCCGGTAACATTAGTCGTTCAGGAATGTTGGCAATGAAATGTTTATATGCATTACAGATATGATTTGTTATTTGTATTATGATTAAGAGTTGAGTAATACATATTTGATTGT
Source organism: Trichoplusia ni (assembly GCF_003590095.1). Taxonomy (NCBI): domain Eukaryota; kingdom Metazoa; phylum Arthropoda; class Insecta; order Lepidoptera; family Noctuidae; genus Trichoplusia; species Trichoplusia ni. Next base: position 16,069,939 of record NC_039483.1, read on the forward strand.
GTCGGGTATTAATTGTTTCTTATAGTATTCGAATGCCAAGGGATAATACATGTAGTTTTCATTCCTGTTAATAGTAAAACATTTTTAAATTTTATCTATCCTTAATGAGTTAGAAACGGCACACAAATCGGCTAAAAGTGTTAAAACAGCACGCAATACAATAACTTCTGATTAAATTGCGTTAACTGAACAATACTACGTCGTAAAGTTATCAAACATGATACAGGGAAACACATCGTAAAAGTTGAACAAAACGATCAAACGAGCTTCTAACTTGATTTAAACATCCATCCAAGTTATGACAGTGACACGCAAACGTCAAAAACAAGAACAGAACAGATTTATTGCCGAAAACTTGTACTTATTGCAAGTATACACACAGGGACAGCTGACGTAGCAATTACATTGTCCATTGAATAATACGGCTTGTGTAATAATGACGAATCGATGCTCGTTTGTTTATTGTGTTTATAGAACCCGATATTTACGTTAACGTGTTTCCATCTTTATAAGGAATTGAATCTCAGAATAAAGGTGTTATTCAATCGAATCGGTGTCTTGTGGCTAAGTACGTATGCATATAAATAAATAAGTACATCGATTATTATAATTATTGTAATGTTGTGGTTTCACTTGGCATTGTTTACTAACAATGCGACGAGAATAAGTGTTAAGAGATCGTTTTAAATTTCTTATGCGTAATTGTATTTATAATGATTTAATGTTAGATTAAAGTTAGAAGAAAATATCTCACATATATAACTCTAAAAGTATTGGGCTATTGGCTTATTGCACGCAGATTAAAATTAACTATTCGTAATTAGTATTTTCTAAATCAAGATTAGTTTGTGTACCTAAACATCCATCTTTCATACTTTAAAATGTAGCTGAATCCGAGTTTTATTTCAAACTACGCAAAACTATTATTAACTGCGATGACCTGTTTCTGTTATTTGACTTTAAAACTTTGATAGAAAAGCTTTTAAACTCAATGTTTTTCATCCACTACGGAAACATGAAAATGGATCTTCGTAAAAAATTCAAAGATAAAAAGATGAGCTCATTCTCGGAATACTTACCTACCTACTTTATAAATGGAAAGTAAAATACGTTATAATTTTAATCCTTTATTAATGTGCGAAGGTTATATTACACTTATTTATATGCGACAGTTACAAAACTGCGGCTTAACGTTATAACATATCTGGAAGCCGTTACATGGCTAAATATATTCATATGTTAGTATGTCTACGTAATTTGTAAGGCTCTTACAACTGTTCAAGTCTCAACAGGTACAAGTTCAAATAAAATTTAGACTCAACATCGTTCAGGTGGTACTCACACTAATTGGTCTGACGTTCTCCCCTAAAGGCAAATTTACGAGCTATTACGAGGGAATAACAATAGCTGAGGACAGGCCGTACCTACTAGAGAATCTAACAATAAACTTGTCATACATTTGCTTACATGGAATCCCCAAACCAAATTTCAATGGCATTGTAAAATGGATATTTTTAAACAAACCACCAAAATTTAATACAACAATTGATGTGCAAAAAAACGAACTCTGAAACGTGTCGAAAAACAAAAGAACTACGTAAAACTGCAAAAAATGCCGAACACACGTTTAAAATGGCCGAAAAACTACAGGTACCTTATAATAAGAATACAGAATTCAGGCGGCGAATGAGATAACAAAAAGAGTTAATTTCAGGTTGTCATTTAAAACAGCAATTAGTATTTAATGACGATCGCCATTGTTGTGAGATTCTCACGGATAAGAAGTCACGATGAGACGAACATGTTTTATGGCGATTCTGTCGAGGTTTTACGACGTAATAAGGTTATGTCTGTTCCCATTCCGTCTTTATAAAGGCAAAAGATGAACGTCTAGAACGTACTCGGACAATATAATTACGGTGAAAATCAAAACGAAACGAAAACGAACGTACAGATAGATAAAGAGGTAAACGCCAGGTTAATATTTGAAAATTTACATAACCATTGTCTGGTAAGCAAATTTGATGAATATCTGAAGACAATTACAACGAATAACAATGATAAGTAATTATATACTTCACAGACAGCACTTAAATTATATTCCAGTTACTAAGAACTCCAAATTATATCTAGGCATGACAAAAGCGTCTACGAGATACTCAAAAGTTTGACGTTAATCAAATTGCTTCCAGAAACAAGAATTCGTTTCGACAAAACCTTAGCACACAATTTCCTTAGGGCGTTTTAGAATCGAAACATAAGTTAGTTAGATCACAATTAAAAGCAAAATACACACGACGAGGAGACGTAGTGAAATTGATTGAATTAAGCCGGCGTAGGGCCCCGAGCCCGTTTGACGGGATCTGTGTGCTGCACACATCAATTTAGGTAATTGAAAGCTGCTGGTAGGGAGCTCTGATTTTTTCGGCAAAGTAAAATAAACCGGCTGCGTTTGATGGCGAGTCCCTTTGAGGATTTCAAGCTTTTTTCGACGAAAATGTTATCCATTCAAATTCATTCTGTGTTTTAACATAAAAGTGAAGTGTAAAGGTACAAGTTGGCAGCCGACCGCAGGCGACAACTGCAGACGACATGTCGTCGCTTCATGTCGTCGCGACACGTCGTTGCGTCCTGTCGCTGCAGTCATGATTTCGATCCCGACTGCAGACGACAACTGCAGATGGCATCCAGTTGATTCCGAGCGGTCCGTGAAATAAGATGTCTGACGTGTTTGAGAATAGTGATCGCAATTTTTTACGTCTTTTATTAGAAGAGGAAGATGATGATGATGACTTGCTTTTATTATACAGAAATAGACGACAAGCCACATGTCCTATGATTAAACGCAGAGCAAGTGAGGGAACTTATTCAATACTGATCAAAAACCATTTGAAAAGCGATATGAAAGAATTCAGAGAGTATTGTCGTTTAAATGAAACACGCTCGACGTGTTGTTGCTCCGGCGTCAGCGACACTACTGATTTGCGGTCGGGCGACACTGACATCTGACGCTCGGCGACGCGTCGCTAGCTTCAAGTCGCTAACTACGGAGGGAATTTCATAGAAATACATAGAATTTAGAAACCAGTAGTGTCGTTGCGACATGTCGTCTGCAGTTGTCGCCTGCGGTCGGCTGCCAACTTGTACCTTAAACTAGTGCTTTGAGTTGATTGAAACGATCCTCTTTTAACATTAGACGGACATATTCTTTGAAGCCATCTGACCCCAGTTACCTTAGAAGTTCCAGAGTAACTTTAATAATTGAGAGAAAGTTATACCCTCGACAGGAACTAAGCTTAACAAGGTATCCGAGAAGATATTAATTATTCATAAACAATATGAAACTAACAAGGCTCAATTGGAGACAGCAAAAACACTGGCAAGGGACCTGTTCGGCGTTCATGTCGTAACTTTTTATTATAATTATGAAGTAATCGTTACATTAAAAATGTTCAACGATGATATGAGCAGGCTCCTTATTAAATATACCTAGATCTTGTCCAGAAATGACTTCCATTAAAGTTTATCAATATAACTCGTTGGTTGCAGACCAGTTACTGTATAAGACGCAGTGGTGTCGTCATTAAACAATAACTATTACTAAAGACTACATTCTTTAGGCGAAGTCTGAAGACCGCTGATTGGCTCGCGATAATTTGCAACATGCTATTAGCAGTCATATAGTAATTTTAATAGTGTATGTGATATCAGGCGCGTCTCAATCTTATCGCTGACCAGTCCGAGCTGTACGCAATAAAATAAAACTGGTAGGCTCCGTAATAGGACATGTAACGTGTGCGTAATTGCGTACGTTAAATAATACTTATTGGAGTACACAATTATACATATGTAGTGATCTTACAGTAACAGCTGGGTGTGAACGTCCGCAGGCGCGAAGCGAATTATCATCATTACACACTAATAACCGATTACGTGTAATGTTTTTTCATTCATTGAATTTGAAACTGGAAAGTTTAAAAACATATTAAAGCTGCCATCATTATCATATTAGCCTGTAAATGACTACTGGTGTATTCGTAATCGAATGACTGTTAAAAAATATAATGGTGTTGTTTTCTTATGAAACTTGAGGATCATGCGCGAACATAAGACGGTAAGATGAACATGACGAATAAAAATGGCGGAGAATGTATCGAAAATCGAAATCCATACACAATACAAGTACATAAATTATATAAGACCATAAAACATGCAACCACAAGTACATGTTGTTTACAGTTAAAAAGGCAATTCTGCCACGACCATCTGCTTGTTTTATCAACCAAAACGAAGCAATACGATTTATTTACTATTGTAACGTAATACGCAACGCTACGTTACGAATTGTGATTACAATCGCTTTGGAATTCTACACAATTCTAGCGCACCTCGACTTGCGTTACACACGTTCGCCAGATAACCGATCCACATGCTTATCTACCCACCACCCGTTACAGTTTCCGCATATCATATGAGGGAAACTAGGAAAATTAAATACTGCATTTAAGATCCAGATGTAACATTACTTTCACTGCGAGAGATTTCCATCAATGCTGACAACTTTCCAATATAAATGTGCGGACTATGGCCATTCTTTAGTCGAAACTGAACAAGCCATGTCATGCTCAATCATGGTCTTAAGGAAAGTTTTTATGATGAACAAGTTGAATTATGTATGTAACACCTTATGATTACGAATTCTGAATCTTTATGGGAGATGTGTCAGCTATTACAATTCATACTTTAAATGTTTTGATCATACTTTGTATTGATGATAAATAAATGTGTGTAAATCGGCGAGGTGCTCATAATATCCAATGGCATGTATGTAATGTTCCTTCCTTGTATTCCTCGATGGGTTTCGCAGACACGCATCCAATATTGTTCAAATTCTGTCCATTATAGTGGAACATAGCCGCCAGCGATATAAGTGCCTATTGTAGAAACACATAACTATTTAGTTAATATAATAGAACTGTAACATGATTTTGTAGAGCCCTTTAACCTATGTTCAAAGTACGTCGTACGTCTCTATTTGCAAAGCAAGCAAAATTCCTGCAAGGCGCTAAATTGAAATTCTTTAGAGAAATACCTTACACTGTCTTACTAAGCAATTGTATCTAGAACAATTACATAACACGTAAACGATTAATTGTGTAATGTTTCGTAGTAAACTACAAAACAATTGACGAACATCACTTTCCATTTCGGACTAGCAAGTGAAAAGGTTGTTGCTGACTACCTTAAAATATCAACATTTATATAATATGCAAGAAATATCACACGTGGCTAATTAGCAAATTGTTCTCGCATGAAATTTTAATGACCCTTATCTAATTACAACAGACTTTGTCTTGAAGACACGTAAAAAATCTTAATAGTACAGAAAACTATGTGAACGGATACTTTAAAATTAGAATTTAAGCGGTAGTTACCTACCATCTTATTGGTGTCTGGGTTATGCTTGGATTTAAGTTTTTATTTAGGTCTTGTGTAAAATTTGTTAAGTTATAATGCTTAAATTAATATTGAGGTAAGAGATTGATGCAAATGCTTATTTGGTACAAGCAGTTCTGCCCAGAGTAGACCGTAGCGAGATGATCTCTGTCACCCTGGGACGATGTTAAAATTTCAATTTTTATAATAACAAATAAGATCCAATTATCACTTAACAGAAGGTCTTTTTGATGGAAATTTTCAGCTCTATAATACTTTACTTCGTGTGTGTTTTGTTTTAAGTACTTTTGGACTATTAAAAACGTATTTAAAATACAACTTGCAATACTTATTACAATATGTGCGACTTAACGTATAAAAATACAATACAACTTTCATTGTTCAGTATCACAAAGTTATTTTCTATTACAACATTAGCCATAAAAATTAACGCAGCTTGGCGATAAAATGAATATTGTATGGACTTGGGAGAAACACATATAACAGAGTAATCTCGGAAAATTTACTCGCTATTACATGAATGCTAATAACATGTTTATAAGGTAAGTATAAATGTGCAAACGTGACTACAGTCGGTGAAAATTCATGAGAAAACTGGTGATTATCCGCGTTGATAATCAAGGCGAGAGAGTGATAGATCTTAATGGATTCTGATTCTATACATTGAAACCGCACTAAAATGTTCAATGAAATGGTAAGAAAATAACAAGAAAATCTTATGAACGAATTAATTAATAACTATAATCTTAATTTTATGAGTATTATTTTATAAGGAAAAATAATTTATTATAATAATTCTACTGTGGTAAAGTTTGTTCAGTGATGACCTACTGCTGCTGAAATTATTTCTAGAAAACGGATACCGTTAAAAAGAACTGAGTTTAAGTTATCAATTACTTAACAATATTGTTAAGTAATTGAATACTTACAGTACAGTAATTAAGTTCGAATTTTACTGATCTAACCGATATCGGTTAGATCAGTAAAATTCGAACCAAACGTTCCTATCCTTATGAAAACAGCAGCATTACATCAATTAGACATTCACATACGTCGTCCATCCGTTCGTTGACAACATAAATTATATATGTTTTATGTTATAGTCAATAAGCTCTGTGGAAGATCGCCAGAGTTATAAATATGGATTTTGAATACCTGAATGATTCAGACCGTCGCAGAAGTCTAGACTGATCCCCAGTTGGTTTATTCTAGACGTCGAGATTAACAATTAACTATTTATGGGTGGAATGATAAACTGTTAGATTTGTACGTGATTCATGATCGGGACCGGCGTTAGCTCTTCTAAATGTTACGACTTAATCCTGTCTCGTTTTTCATTGGGGACCCGTTGGAAAATGCTCATGTATTATAAGGGACAACTAACCATATATTTTATGTAGCAGCGAAATAATTACTTGCATTTGTCTTGTATTAACACTGCATAAAATATCGTACGCAGTCAGTATTAAAATTTCGTGTCAGGAATTTAATTAATTTGTGAATACATAATCTAGTTTACATTTCGCAACACACAAGGCCGAACTACAGTAACCGTTTCAAAAAATATGTTAACATGGTAGAAAGAATTTTTGCAATTTAATTGTAGGTAACGGAAAGAAATATGCGAGGTAATACCTATTTAGGTTAGCGAAAAGTATAAAAAAGAGAGGTCTTGGTTTTTTATAACGGATCATGCAAAAACAGTGCATAAAGTCGAAGGTTGATGCTTAGACAATTTATAGGGTTTATTAAAACATCAATAGTTATAAATCAAAGGCTTAATAAAACGTAAAACGAGTTTTTATTCAGAATTAAAAAAAATACATCAATAAAATACCGTTAGAATATTATTACCTACTTAAACGGCGTACGACCAACACGTCTCTGATAGAAATCAATACGGGAAGCCAACCAGCTGATGTTACAAGGCAAACGGGTCTATATGGGTCATTATCCTAGGTTGTACAACCAAAATTAGTGGCACAACTACACAAGTCATCAAAACAACGATACGGACAGCCTTCGCCGCAAGGTTGACACCTGATATCAACCGGCGGAGCAACATTAACCCAAAAAACTGGCAACCGGTCCTATTGGCAGGGTGAAAGAGTGGCTGCAAATTTTGGAGAATAAATTATTGAAATATCCTGAATTGAATAAATTATTAAATATGTCCTGGTAATAAATCAAGGTTGTGTATAGTCATAGCCAGGTAGAAGAAGAATTTACGCTGGAATTTTTCTCATGTAGTTCTTATTCCAGAAGTGTATTCAAATAGCAGATTACTTAAAATTTGAACTTTGTGTATCGACTTTACGACAGATTGTGGATGAAATGAAAAGTCGAGGGTCAAGCCACAGAGGTGAAGATTTCGTACAAATGATTTACATAACCATGCAAGAATAACATGATATCACTTATTTAATATTTTGTGAGACCGATTTTTTCAAAAGAATTTCTCAAAATCTTTGATACATCTTCCATAGATTGGACTAAACGTTTAGGTAACTTGGGTTTTAGGGTTGAGACTTGACAAAGGTAATCGATACAATTAGAAGAGACGCTAATAGGGATACTACATATAAATAAAGCACTTTGAATATATAATTCTTCTTCAATTATTTTCGTGTTTACTAGGAGCTTTGTTTAGATAAATAAATCACTTGTAAATGCGAACTCAAGTCGTGTGACAGTGGTGAAACTAATTTTAATTTAACTTCAAACAATTCACTATCAATTACTTGTTCACTTAAGTTCTGCGTCACTAATTCAGATAGCAGAAATTCGTAACAGTTGTATTGTGAAGTTTAAAGTCAATTCAATGTTTCATTATTTTGTTATTTTCAGGTATTTTAGCAATAGCCTATTGGCTATTACTGTAAACTGTAACATTGCTAGGTCAAGTAGTGTTATTTCATTTTGTATCTGTTATTTAGTAATCAGTAGCAAATCGTTTAGAATTTGAACAGCAAAGTTGAGGAAACCAATTCAAAAACAAAGTATCAAAATAGAAATCTTAGTTTAAATCGAGCAGGAAAAGCAAAAAATGCAAAACAGTTACTGCTGTTTCCGTAATCGTAAATTAATAAAATAATGTTCAATAATAGCGGATAATATCATGATATGCGATAATTGTTAATCATTATAAATAAATAATAGGGGAGTAATTAATCGATTAAAGAAACTTAATATTCGAGAAATTTTCATATAAAAAGGTCGAGTACAGAAAAATCACTCGAAGGATATAAACATAAAAAAAAAACAAAATTTCGATGCATTTAGTATTAAATTAATAACTTGTCTCTTAAAACTTTAAATATTTGGTAAATGAGTAGGAACGTAGACCGTACTGTGATGTTGGCAATACATCTACAACTATTAAAAAACAAAAGAGTATTTAACACCAAAGGTAAAACGTTAACATTGAAGTAGAAGAAAAACTCGATAGCTGGCCATATAACTGAACCGAGAGCAATAAACACACGCCTTAATCATCTTATGAAATGTCATTGCAATTAATAATGTCCTCATAATACTTCGCCAGTACTTTTAGAACCTGTTATACGCCGTACGAAGGTGAACCCTAGACGGAATTTCATTTATGTCATACACGACTACAGACCAGGAGATGGACAGTAAAGTTTATAATTACATCGTGAACAAGAGAAAGTTAAATACGATAAAACAAATATATCGTATTTCAATTTGTTTTATATCAATATTAAAAAGTGATTAAGTAATATGAAAGCGAGATACGTCTGCTTGGGTGTTTCTTTCGTTTACTAGACAGGTTTCAAAAAAAGAAATATAAATAAAAAAAAATAGTGTTTAATTTTATTAATTTAATGATTATAATTTATATCGTTACGAAAGTTAATTCAATACGTCAATCCCGTTATTGTATAAAACATTAGATACATACTTAAAGAAATCACCACAAAAAAAGTATGTTAAAAAAAATAAGTAAGCTTCAGTTACCATCCGTACTCAAATAAATTAAAGGATTACTTAAATTATACAATCGCGTGCATCTTCAACAAATTATTTCCTCGAATTAGCACACACGTTGTTCGAATGCTTAACATTACCAAAACACTAACAATTATGTAGTTTAGTTACATAATACGATAAAACCTCATGTTCTGTTAACATGCGCTTTCTTAAAAACGAATTGAAACGATTAAAGACTGTGATTCGGACTTATTTGAATAATCACGTATTTACTATGCAATCTAAGGATCGCTTTATCATTAGAAATACGTAATCGTGGACTTTCTTTTTTGGATGCCAGTTTTTTTAAATCGTATACATTTTTAGATGATAAATCTTAGATAATCGATATCAAAAATAAAACTATGACAAATGTGGTATTCTTCGACGTCACTGTGTCTATTATTCTAAATTTTGACACGGCATGAGCCATCACAGTCTGCCTACATGCAAGACATAATATCGCCTCCTTTTGGGCCAACTTCGATTAACCTACAAACCAAAAAAAATGTTTGATAAATATAGTGAAAGGGCGAATACAACCACGCTCCCGGTCTACACACAATTAGCTGGGCCCATCGTGAATAGAGCTGCACCACACGTGGTGAACTATAATTAAGTGATTTATAAACCGCATGAGTCGTGAACCTTGTGCGTTTCGCACCAAGGTTATATCCTGACTTTGAATGAATCATTGCTTCCTCGCATGGGAGGGCACGGCTACTTAATGCTGTTTGTTACTTGTTTACTGCGATTTCTAATGTTTCATGATCATATTTACTTCGATGTTATCGTTTAAAGTAAAAAAAAGATGTTTTAGGGTACCTACTTAGAATAATTAAAGAACTGTATTAATATAAAATATGGGAAATGGTTCGCGAGACAGATATTTATCCGTGCCTCGTATGACTCCTACTAGACGATTCCATACGTAGGAAGTAAACTATCCCAGAAAATAGCCCAAAGGTTTTACTACTGTGTTTACAAACTTAAAAGAGTGAAAGCAATGATGAATGTAATGAATGATGCCTCACTATGATCAATATGGCCGCGACCGACCAGAGGATACGAAAGAGAAGAAAATAGAGTTCAGGAAGAGGCAAGACCGAAAAATAAGGTTTTTAATTAAATATAATTATGAAAATAAATAATTCGTTATGATATCCAAACCAGCAGCTGCAAACCATGCTATAACTGATCTACATTACAAGAATGTCTTTTAGAACTCCATTCAATTGTCCGGCGTCGTGTTACCGATTTTGGTAGCAGTTTACAAACACACGCCCAGACAATGTATGTTTTGTTCGAAAGGACACTTGTTATAGCAAAGGGCATTCGGACACTGAAAACATTGCCCTCGCAGCGGTAATAAACGTCAAGACCGTATTAAATTCGTAAATTAATAAAAATAAGAGCAAAAAAAATGTGACTTGTTTTATTTTTATACTGATGGTATGTTAAATAAATCACACGAATGAATTTGATTTAAATTCTGGTGGCAAAACACTTAATTATTAGATAATAGGTGCATTCATTTAAAAAAAGTAAAAGTTGCTTCAAACTAATAAAGAACTGCAAGGAGTGTCCTTGCCCGATTTTTGTGCTATTAAAACAAATGCCAAAGAATTAATAATTGATCATTTAAATTACAAAATCAAGCTCAAAATATCATGAACACATTCATATCTCGTATGCAACTGAATTAAATTGATGCATAACATTTAGTTACCAATGGCAACCAATCTATGATTAATCCACTTCTAGATGAACGGACTACGAGTGAACGATTCATTTCCCCTCGGTAACTGCAAACCAATTGAGTGAAATTTGTTACACCGAGTCAGTAAGTTAGTCCAATGTTCAAGCGAGTAATCTCTACACCATACATTTTCTTCGTTACAGTTTGAAACGAAACCAATTAGGTGGAGTACAGCTTTAAGTGATCTAATAAAAGCTAGATGTTCGACCATCAATCCAACAGTTTATACGTTCATTCGGAGACCTGCTTTCTCAATTTATTTTTAGAAAAACCTCCATGTTAAGTATTCGCAAATATTGCGTGCTAGCATCGAATACATTTTATACTGTCGTCGTTATACTTGTCAACGATTTAGGACAAACACTTTATTATACAGTAAAATGGTATTTAAACGGTATTGTTCGTGTTGATGAATAAGTTGAGTTGCGGTATTCGTTCCCGGCACATCGAGCGTGTTGAATCGCGAACACGTATTGCTATTAAAATGTAATAAAATTCGACAATGTAAGTAAAACAATTATGATACGAGCCGCGTCCGAAAGTCGTTAAGTTTTTATTCAAAAATTTCTTAATAAACAAAAACTTTGGTTCGATCCTTGATTACGCAACGCCGCGTTTTTATGATTGATGGCCTCAAGTTCGATGTACTGGAAAATTCTCGTAAATTATATGAACGTAACTGAAGCAAAAAAATACAGCCAGAAATTGCAAGTAGGTATTCGCGATGAAAAATTAGCATCACAAAAAACGCAAAACGATTTGTCTAAGCTGCAAACTTGGCCCCGTTTGCACTTTGAAAAACACTTTCAACTGTACATGCATGCAACTAAAGATGTTAAGAAACAAAATAGTTTGAAGGACGATAAGATTTTGTTTAACTAAGCTTCAATAGATTAAAACCAGACTGCATCACTTGAGGAGTTACAATCGCACATTTAAACCAAAACAAATGACGCGTGTCAGTCTACAGGTAATACAAAGTTATCAAGCGATATATCATAGAAACCCAAAGTACTTGACACAACCTTGAGAGTACAATAGGCCTTAAGACTAGTCCATTTCCTGATGACATTTCCTTTTCCGTACGATTCTAGATTCGTCGTACCGTAGTTAATCGCAGGAAATATAAAGTTAAGATTACTTACAAGTGGTAATTAAGGTATTAAATTATGCTTTATGCAAGCTCGATGAACTGGATATTGAGGTTAATAGTTAATGGACCAACTGCTTAATAAGTATCAATGAGGATTTAACATGCAAGGTGAGATCTTCCATAATTAAAAAGTAAGTACCGAAAGCCGACTGTAGGAGTTTGTTTCCATCAACATTCAATTATTCAAAGAATCATGTAATAAATAAATGCCACATAGGTTTATAGGAATACAGTTTGATATTTTAAGTAAGTACTCGAGACCACTTTCGGCATTTCTTTTTCTTCTTGTGAGAACTTCTCCAGAAGTTATTAAATTAATGATTGTAGAAGCGGTATACTGCACTACGCGTTGTAGAGCGACGACGAACCAACTCAGATTTGATTTTCGTTCGCATGGAAAAGTCAAATGATTTTACATAAGAGATAGTTAAGCATTACTAAAGAGCTCCCATTAATAGACATATAATTAAGTGAGAACGAAAATCCTTCTGTATCACGTGATAATTCTAAGAATTGACTGCGAAAGGTCATATATATCTTAACATAATATGTGATAATAGTTGTGAACCTAACTAATAGACATATACTAAGCATGAACAACTTAAAAAAGGTTTCCATATTCACTCAAAATATTTCTAAATTAAGTACTTAGGTGTGTATGAAGAGTCATATGTATTTATAGCCCATATTGAATAGGTAATACTGTATTGTATACAGTACCTATTCTTGTATGATATTGTAAGCATGATAATTCATTTAACACATCAAAAAATAAATAAGTTCTACATACATACATGACATCAGACAGTACATTGACCATGCATACTGAAAAACATGGTACCAACATTAAAAATTAAATTAATAAACACTCCATGATGTTACAGAAATGTTACTCATACATTTCTCATAAGAATGTATTCTAACATGTAATATATTCCATGCATCAGACAATCTAATAATTAACATGTGATGTCAGTGACTGAAACATGTACTAAGGGTGCCACTTGTTTAAACAAACTGTAGTGTGACCGAAACATCTACATACCACACACAAAGCATTCATCATTCAGTAATATTTAATACATTTTTCGAATTTTCAACACCACGCATATTAATAAGCCTTTGTCACAAAAACCAGAGGAAACAACTGGCTTTTGTTAATGAAATGTTTGTTGATATAGAGAAATTACAATCACAATTGGAAATATGACAAATGTACTCAAACTATGAAATCATCCTTCAATCCGAAACTACAGAACAATAATTCTATAGGATTTATTCATTAAAGCAAGCACAAAACGACATCAATGATAAACAAAACTCAACACAATTATTCTGTTACGTAAAAGGATAATTCGCCATACAATTCTAGTTGCCAGTTCCGTGCCACAAAATTGTACTCAAGGTCACGATCAAGGCTACAACCTTCAATTCCCCCAATGCAAATAAAGTATCTATATAGTTTGTAACAATATTCATGTCACATTTAATCACCCATTGAATATCAATGAGGTCATTTGCGTGGATTTGAACGAAGCAATCATATTCCACATGGTGCTGTGTGAACTTTTAAGTAGCTGCTTGATAGTTATTTACATTCAATACACTTTGTTTACATTTCACCTATGATATCTATTTGTAGAGAGTTAGTGGTCTTCGTATCAAACTGTTGTGGGTTTCTTTATATCAACCTGAAGTTTGCTATCAAATATTGTTTGGGGATAACATCTGAGGATTTTATGACAATGTTTTAAATGGTAAGTGAATTTCTACCATAATAGGTAGACATTATAATAGATCCATTTCACTGGTTGATTTATTGATAAAAGATTTTATGGTCATGATATTTGATTAATAGGTTAATGCTCTTGCAGAAATCCAAATAGAATTTCAAGAAAACTCTTGTTTACGAATCAAACTTTGATTATAGCACAGGTAACATTGTCTACTAAATACTTATTAGTTTAAATAAATTACATCTCATTTGTAAGAGCAGTATAATAGTAACGACATGACAGACATTATTGCACTGCATATCTAAACGTCGGACCTAAGTACAACAGGCAGATATTTAGGTACCCAATAAATAACTATAAAGGGCCATTAAAATTATGGCAAGGTGCCAGTCTCGTGAAATGGGAAGGTAACTAAAGGTGCCAAGTGGAATGGCAATATTAATTGTCATTATTTGAGGAATATCTTATGAAGATATATGACAGTTACAACTTTGTTTTAGAAGATTGGTTTTGTCTTTTCTGTTGAGATATATTAAGCGATATTGGTATGTATATTTCTTAGTTCTTCTTTTAAAATGATGAAATTTATAATCAGAAGTTTTTTCTCTTGTTCACAAAATGTTTTTTTTTATCACAATAATTGATTTATGGTTTATTGCAATAAACAAACAAAAATATAGATTGGATTGATTTGATAAAACTAGTTTGATTTATAATTGGCTTGTAATAAAACTGTTACCTAAGGTAGTCAAAAAACTTGAAATGAGTTTAAAATAAAAATCTATATTTATTTTTTGTAGACTAGTTTTAAGTATAATATAAACAGTTATGTTGTAAGGTTGTTTAATAAAATAGTATAATTAATGTTGGTCACCCATACATAATACATTTATTTTCATCATAAATTATTTTCAAAAGAGATTGTTGAAAGTCTTTTAAACTATTCAAAGTAGAAGCAGTTTGCATGGTAGATTTTCTTCTGAGTGTAGGAAATATTGGTTGAAGTTTTTGGTATAGAAATGTGGTAGTGTTTATATTGAGGTTTAAGGCATTGTGCCCTTCATAAATCAGTTGAGACGTTAGTTAATTTTTAAATTATAAACAACAGGAATAACATGTTCTAAAATTAAGTAAACAAAAATTGACTTACTTTGAAGACTTCTGAGAAGAAGCCAGCTCCGATCTTCTCGAGCACGAAGTCGTCGAAGGGGTAGAGCGCCGCGACGGCGGTCCGCAGGGCCGTACATGACGAGCCCGTCACCCGGCGGTCGCCCAGTCTCTCACAATCCTCACTCACACCTGACTCCTTATCACAATCACCATCACAACACACCGTACGCTTAGTCCGGCTCCCGTTCTCGCCGTCCCGGTACCTGCGGCCCACCTTCGAGTGCGGCCCTCGCACGTAACGCCCCGACTTGGCCGTCTCATCCAGGTTCGTGAAGCTCTCCGCTATCTTCAGCACTTTGCTCGGCTTGCGCCGCTCGTACCTGCTCCTGCCACCCTCCTGCGTACACTCGTGTTGCATTATAGCTGATCGTGCTATAACGAGTACGCTTATCCCGCTTCGAACATAGTGTTCCCGATCAAGTGTCCTCCACCACACAAGGACTGTGCTTCACGCGCAACATATTTGTGAACGCTAATACACTAACTGACGGTACTCGAAAATATGCGAAATAACATTATAATCACACAAAACTATGTCGATTTTGCTACTGTCACTTTCACATATTTCCCAAATATCCTCCTGTTATTGGCACTTTACAGGGCTTGTTTCGGTTTATTATTAACGATCGAGTTTGTTGTTACGATTTGTGTGTTATGCGATAAATGTTTCTACACATAAACAGTCCAATTGACTGACGACGCGCGTACAAGCAAAGTAAAGAAAGCTGAAAGCAAGCAAGCCAAGCAACACCAACACATGACATGACTTATCAGAATGTTGACAGCTTTGAATCGTGCGTTGGTGTTGTTCAGTTGGTAGCATTGTCATATTGCTGCGTTCAGATTAAATGGTCGGAACGGAACGTTAAAACGTTTTAAAAGTAGTCACAACGTATAAAATTTTGATGATAAGATTTTAAGACAAATTATATATTGGAAAGGGAATAAAATTATACGTAAATTATTTATACATCACAAATGGACAACTAAATGAGTTTCAAAATAATTTCTGATCTAGTTATTTTCTCTAGTTGTTGTTTATTTGGGTAATAAAATCCTGAATACAATTTTTGGTATATTATTATAAGTATATTTGTTTTTTACTAGAAATCATTTTGCATGTAAGATACCCAAATTAAAAAAAACTTTAAAAGTAGGCTCTGACTCGTAGCAGGTCATCAACATCGTGTGTTTATATCACTAATGTCAGAGTCATTTCTAGTACCAACTTATATATTCTGAATTTTATCATCATTTCGAAAATACTTTATACTCTAGTGTTTTAGAGGCACTAATTTTATTCATTAATTTGTTAGGTAATAGGGTAAAAATAAAACCAATCAGAATCAATTTCGCTGTTTATTTTAATCCATGCTGACGACTATATACTTACTTAATTAATTTCAATGTACCTATATCACACAATGGAAACATAACGATGATTACCTCTAAGAAAATCAGTATAAAATTACCTATATTTTATTACATCCAGACTGATTTCCCTTCGAGTTAGCTTCCACAAAGAAATAATCTCTCTGTCACTTTATAAAACAACAACGCTAGCTCCTTTATTCACAACTGTCTACTAACTATTAAAAATTTAACGCTCAATAGCTATAAATACAAATATATTATTGCTGTTGCGATTTTATTATCTAATAACTTAATTAAATTTTACATTGATCTCAAAATGAGTATTCGTTTTTTACTTATCTAAATGTAGTCTTATCTAATCTTACCTTTAGTAGTATTGCTTGATTTGAGAAAACATTGCTTTCTCGTGAAAAATGTTGTAACAAATACAATAGTAGATACAAAGATAGTGAAGCAACCATTATATGGTGCATTGTAACAATCATTTAGACCCCATCAATTATTAGAAAATAATTTGCTAGTCTAGTCGAGTTGAGCATTAATATTTGGAAGATGATACACTTCTGATAATAGTTAAGGGATTAGGTAGTTACTTTTAATGATAAGGTATGTAAAAAGGTAGGTAAGACACGTTATTAGAGTTTAATTTGGGCGGGCAGTCGTAATAGCTGGGTTTGATAGAAAAATACAAAGTATTTAATAAAATTCAGATTGCAACTACAAAATCAATAAATCTAGTCAGAAGTGTTCTTTTTGTGCTAATAAGATCTGAAGCAAAATTAAAAACAAACAATATGCAGGCATTTTTTTTAAATGTCCCGAGGCGAGATTTTCAATTAAATTTACTTAAAATATTTGTTTTTAAATATTTATATCGTTAAGCTGACATACAACATGCCTATGTTGTACAAAAAATAGTGTAAGACAAATTTGACAAAATTATTTTTGCTGTTGCCGAAAATCGGAACTTAAATTTGCCCGAATAAAATCGACAGCTTTTGAAGTGATACCAGCGATACTAGCGCCACTATTAGCGGCACATATAGTTGTGGTACTACAGTTGAAACATGCTATACAACGAATTGTGTGTTGCCATGATGACTTGTGGTATGCAAGGTAATTTCAAAAATATGTTGTAAGAATAATTACTACCGCTAAAACAATGGGGCCTTCGAAATATTGTGCTTAGACTAATAAACTTATGATTACACTAATCAAAATATACAGAATGCTAGGTAAGAAATTATTAGTTTAAATAAAAGTAACGTAATTTACATATAGTTAAATTATTCTAGCTACTCAATAACATTTTACAATGATTTTGTACATAATTCGAAGCTTCATATTTGTAGGGAACTTACTAATTTGTATCATTTTAAAATTAAATTGTATATGCAAGATATCGAGTATAGTTTGTGTATATTATGTATTACATATTGAACGGTAAACACTAACAACTAGCAAATAAAATCATAGTGATAAGATCAAACTTTTGCGCGCCAAGAATTTTACATTCCTTCTAGATGTAAAGAAAACAAAGAATAAAATGCTAGTTTTACATTCAAATATACAACAGAGAAAGTTTCTTTATATAAAATATTGTTGCAACAAGAAGTATTTCACAACCATTCTCATCAAATCTATCAACCATTTGTCAACTATTACATGTTATCCTTGAATATTCGATATTTTTAACATGAGGCTAAACAATACAAGTCTTAATTGTTCCAAATTATGTTAAAGATAGATTGGAGAGCTATAATAAAGCTGCATATAAACTAGCTGTCGCGTTTAGCATTGGTTGAAGGTCGCGTTATATCGCGTCAAACGGTAGTTCGCGGACACGTTATGCAACGCGTTGCACTGCACTAGGGACGTCGTTAGGGCGTTTTATGACTTTTTATTGTAGTCTAAACACATTGAGCTACCACTGAAGGAGTATTCATTAAAGTATTTAATTTACAACGGTAAGAGATACTATGGTTGCAGCCAGGGTTTCATTTGATATGATTTAGAATTAACAACATTCCTCATTTATTAAATATATCCAAGGATAACATTTTACTACCTTGTACAAGTTCTATACACAAGACACCCAAAGTGATGTGCCTCCAAGCATAGGTTCACCACTTCAACTAGCATCGCTATTAAAATAAAAATATGATTAATTACAATGGCGAAATAAACAAGTCACAACGTTACCTTGTTTTATGTACCCATCAAATTAAACATTTCAGAAAACTCTTCACTTGGAGGCGACGATCAAAAAACAAAACGAAATTAAGAAATAAGTGCATAGTTTTGTGCAATCAAGACACCTATCATGTCAATTTATTATATCTAAAATTGTACATTTAAATAGAATGAAATAACAGTTACAAATAACGGTTCACGTTATTTAGCTATTTTATTATGTGGCAATATTACGTTTAGGCGATTGAGTCTATCTATGATATACGATTTATCGATTTTTAAACGATTTACAATAGTTTTTTAATTGAAAGTAAGAATAACGGGAAAATAGCATTGATATACGTTTACAAAGTGTGTTAACTGAACGTTTGTTGTCTATAGTATAGTTTCTAAGCCTGTCTATGTCGTAGCTATAATTACAAGGATGAGGGGTCCGAAATGACTTTAATAATGTATTAGGAATCATCTCGGTATGATGTAGTGTATTACTGGGAGGTATAGTACAAAGCTTAGAGATATCCGCAGCGCCGCCTGGTGGCTCGTCTGGTCTTGACATTCACCTGTAACGTAAATATTGTTGGTTTAGTTAGAGTAAGTTAGTGTTAATTATTATTAATACTGGCAAAGATTGCGAGGAGACACTGTTTCACATGTGTCACATCTATAGATGAAAGTTTGCGTCCAGTTGTTTTTCTTGTTGTTGTGTTTACCTAAGTACTATTAAAGCGATTCTGTAGTTACATTGCTTGGTTGATATTAGTCTTTAATCAGGCGCTTCGAAGATTGATTAGACAATTTTTGTATGAATGGCGTTTTAAGTTGATTGTTAATGGGCAGATGGGGGTGAGGACTTCTTAACACATAATTGCAAATATAAAAACTATATTTTTAGATTTGCTTTCGAGTGGGATGAATAATAATTACGCGATGATATTTGACTGAAGCAAGAAAAATACTCTAGGGCTCGTTTCCCGACTTTGGCAGGGATGAAGATGACTTTTTTGACGCTTTGTAAATAATGTATATTTTTCTTTTTATTAAGAGCAATTTATTACATTCGAGAGTGACTTGGGTTAAGCATAAGTCCTGTAATAAACCCTGTGTTTATCTCCAGTCGACCGCAACAAAATATGTTCTCCCAGGAAGCAACAAGAGTAGGATGTGTGTATACCGGTGCTGGTAGCGTCGAAGAGCAGGTCGTGTGCGGCGGGCGGGCGCTGGCAGTTGGTGGCGGAGCGCGCCAGGGCCAGCGCGGCGCGGCGCGTGTCGCGCGCCACGAAGCAGTAGCGGCGCGCCGCCAGGCTGTCGCGCGTCACCGGCGTCGTCACCACGAACGACGCGCCGTTCTCGTACCAGCCGCCGTGGCATGTGTACGCTGCAAGTCGACAATACGTCTTGTAAGTATTTACAATTAAAACAGTGTAAATTGTGAAATAATAGGAAATGAAATCATTTATTCTGCAAATCGCTAGAGTTGACATTTCTTGGCTGGCTAGAAAAGTCCCACACAAGTGCCTTAGGCTCCTGAGTAGCCTTTCTAAGGTTTATCAGACATATCTTCTTCGTTTTGATGACTAACAGGACGACTTTAGAAAGAAAAAACTTCTGTTCACCTTCAAATTAAATATTAGAAATCAAATGTTTCTAAATACGATGAATTTGAAAGATTTATCTTAAAATATCTAAATTGAATATCTGTCTTATTCTTTACTTAAATTCCACGCAATTATTCCTGCACGTAGGGTTAACTAAAAATGTCCTCACCTGTCATAACTTCTCTATTCTCACAAGTGGAGTAGAATTCCATGTTCTTGACAGAATTGCAGCCCACCTCCAGCCTGTTGTAGCTGTTCACCACACACGAGACCTCCCCCTCCGACTCCCTCCTACTCCGCAACATCGGAGCACTGGACATGTTGCTTACGCTAAAATTGAACAATCTACTCCCGTTAACCCTACGATTATGTTCCAACATAGCTTTCTCTCTTTTACTCCTATTATCTTCGCTAGAACTTGTGTCTCTTTTCCGCCGATTCTGTATTTCATATTTGCCGGCGTAAGGGCACTCTTTTGATTCGGGGTTGCTTGCTGAAAGAAGAAAAATATATGTACGGTTAAAACTTTTTACAAAAAATACTTTAAAATTATTTATTATTATTATTAACTTAGCCAACACCTTAAAAAAGCCTCACCAATAAAGTTTATTTTCGCATCGCAAGTCATCTTAAGACATACATTTTCTACCAAAACTAGGTACAGCTAAGTATAGGGAGTATCTTACCAACTAATGTGACATAAGGCGCGGTAACGGCATTGAAGTGATGCGGCGAGCACGCGTCGTCCGGGCGGGACGTCGGCGCGCCGCGCTGCAGCTCCGCGATGTACGTGTCGCGGCGGTACAGGACCACGCACACGTAGCGGGACACGCTGCACACAACACGTACTCAAATTAGAACAAGGTATGGTAGCTTAAGGTTGAAAATCAATTGCGGTTGCTAAAACAATAGGGTAATTTTTCCCTTACCCTTGCAATTTGAACTGAAGAATTGAATCCTTGTGGAGCGAGTTTTGATAATATTCAAGTTAAATAGTCAAAGGCACCTAGACTTAGGACAAGCATTCGTGTATGACATAAACACTTGTTTTGTGCGAGGATCGAATCTATGACACTCGTGCACAGAAGGTTTGGCGTGGTAACCTCTACCTGCTATCCATGCAGTTCTAACAGCTAGCAATATCAACCCTATCGTGTAATATTTATATCAATTTAATAATCAAAAATGAGTATGAAAAGAAAAGTAATTATCGTCCATAAGCGAAAATTAAATAAAGTACGTAAAACTGCAATTCTCATTATTTTAAGTACCACATTCCTCATTACCACAAAATGAATCAAACACTACAGTGATCAAATTTCAAGCTAAGAAAGTACTCTTTTCAGTGGCACATCATAGAAGACTATTGAACGACTCTTAAATTGAGAAGCTCTTCTTTTTTAAAGTCGATGGACCCAATACCACCTGAAACTTACCAATGATGCTGCCAGTGCGCAACCAAAGCGACCGAGTTCCCGCTCGGAGAGCTCGCCTTCACATTAACGCAGTACACCTTGATGTCTGCTCCTGTCTGGTTCGTGATTCGCAGTGTGGCGTTCCGCTGGTAAAACGTGTAGTTGCTGGTGAAGTCCAGCGTGTGCCACGTGTGGGAGAACGTCATCCACGATGGGAACTGGCAGTTGAAGCGGACTGACACTAGAAAATGAAGCAGAGGAATTTCATGGTAATTATCAAACAATCAATTCAGACTTTCTACGTCACACGGTCACACAACACGAGGTTCTCCACCTTCCAAATGCAGTGAGAGCCAGCTAGTCACCATTTTTGGGTCATCAGTCTATCGGACTAGAGTGAGAACTAGTCGACGGGATGTCGCTGTACAGCAACAGAATTTAAATGGAGTTGGGCAAGACACTTAGTGTAGACAGTCTTATAACTGATTGTTTTCCAAGACATGGACGGCAAAATCCCGGTAGGTCTAGGATGGGATGCGAATACGTTATAAAAAAGATAGCAGACATGGGATGGATAACAAGGCCAAGAGATAGAAGAGAATGCCATTGACAAGGGGACGCTTATGTCTTAATGATGGAACAACATCAATAACAGAAGCGAAATTAATATTACTTGGATGTGTCAGATGGTGACCTACCTCGTTTAAGCGCCATGGTTCTGGAGCCTTCGGTGGCACTGAACAGTCCATTGCAGGTAGCGTCCCCCGACTGGGCCACGCGGTACTCTATACCGCCCGGCGGGATCGGCTGCTCCTTCACTGTTCCAGTTGCTGTAACACGTGTGTTGAGAACTAAGTCTAAAATTAGAGAGGAAAAGAGTTTAAAACATCCTACATTTTTTTATACATGCCGTGTGTTTGGAAATTTTGTGGTGAAGGAAAATTACTGCCAACTGTTGGTAATTTTATGAAAATCCATGGCGTTTTCAGGCGATTTTAGGTCTTAAATATCCATGAAACTTTTAAAATACTTATAAGAAATAAAAAATGAAACAAAATTAAAGCTATTTCGAATATAAATTAACCAAAAGTATAATTCTCATTTTATCTTCACCTGAACTCCAGTTTCTAAAGATATCGTAACATCAAACACTTTTAAATTATATTAATTCAATTATTCACGGTTGCATCTATGTACCACCAGCAACAAAAGTCCATGAATAGAAGGCCTCCCAAAGTTAACACAGTTATAATGATTTCTTTTTGAATAGTAGAAGATTTGCAGCTCTATGCTTGACTGTAGGCTTTTTATTTCCACCCATCAAGTTTTTGATGATCAATCTACTGTTTATGAGCTTTTGTTACAGACTGTATATTTTGATAAAATTACCATTTGTCTTCTCATAGACGAAGCATCGATATCGGTCTTCGTTGCTCGTCGCATGGTTGTGGTGGAGCTTGCCCACTAAGAAGCGAAGGCTGCCTTCCTTCCACGTTGCAAGGCATTCTAATTCTTCCACTGAAAGCAATATGGTTTAGAATTAAGTTTTTAGTCATGAATCAGGTAAATAATCGTTGTCTGTATTTAGGTAACTGTTGAAAAATATTATTCTATGGGAAGAATTTGATTGTTGCGATTTGGACACATTGGTTTTCATAGTATTATCTAGCTAATATTCACCCATTACCAATAGAAAGGCATTTTCAATATTATTCTTTTTGTGTGCCTATTTACATGCCATTATACAATACCTTTATCACAATAAATAACTTTCAGAAGTTAGACTCCTTAACCAAAAACAATAACTAATCAAACAAACAATATGAATAAGAAACTTGAGTAACAACAATTAATTAAACGAAAACACTTGGAAACATCCGTCAAACAGCCCCAGTTCGCATTAGCAACAAAACTTGCACTACAAATGACGAACTTGCAGCGTAGTCATAGTCCGGTAACTTGTACTTGCGAGATTTACATCCGAGAATAGACAGTTCGCCGCTGACGGCGCTGACGTAGACAATCGAGACAGACTGTACAAATAAAGTTTTATATAGATACTGCCGGCTGTAAAGGGGAAGTTCTATGTATTGCTCAAAAATATTCATAGTCTAAATAAGATCGATGATAGTTCTGCGGTGGTCACTTGTTTTTTGTTTATAAATATCAATTTATTTTGTGTCTACCGTGTCTATTCTATTGTAACTTTATTCCAGTCCTCATCAAGCTCGTTACAAAAAAATAGATTATGTCCTTTCAGGTTATTGGAATTGAAAACTGAATTCAATATTGAGACGAGATCTCTTTTTCCAAAACATTCTTAAAGGTAATTCAGAAGTTTTGTGTCAGGAATTTTAGAACCAATGAACACCTACTCAACGGACACCAACTAGAGGGAGTTGGCAACACAGAATATCTCCTAGTCTTCTGATCCGACATTAAACATTTATCCGTGTATACTAGAAGTGACTCCAACATTAGTCACCAATATCTCCTTAACATAGCTTTGGAAATAGTCGCGAGTCGCGGGCCGCGAGCCGCGCCGCTAAATCTAAACAATGGATGACACCTACGCTGGAACTCTGCCCGATCCATTTGTAACCGATGTCTAACGAGGACTGCGCGTCCGAAATATACTAATTGTTTCTGATTCATTTGTTTTCGAACAAATATTTTGTTCATTTGAAACGCTTTTGATGATGTCAATTTGTTGATGTTAATTTTAGTTCACTTTAATGTACAGGTTAAGGAACTGCATTGTGTCATCAGGAAATCAAAAGGAACTGAATTACAAATTATAAAAGAGGAAACAATGAATACCTTATAAAGGAAGTAACGTATTCGAGAAGCGATTTTCCTCAAGAACCACTAGGTAAAAATGCTTTATGAGAACAAAAATCAATTATTTTGGTAGTACAGCTAAAACGCTTCCAAATCATGCATTTCCTCAAAAATCATCAAGAAATTGTCCTTCATGATTATTAAGTAGTTCTTATATGTTAAGAACATTGAAATGATAATGCCAAGGATCTCACCGGTGCTCTCAGACCCGTAGACATCAGGGCACGCCTGATAGTTGAGCAGCAGCCTCGAGTCCTCCGTGCAGCTCTCGATGGATGACACCGGACTCTTGCAGTCGCCGTGACCCCTGGAATACATTGCTGATTGATTAGTGAGGTACAAGATTGACTATGATATGGTAAGTCAAAAGGCAAGATGTCTAAGCTTTAATAAGTCATGGTAGTTGATGCCGCAGTTGACTTCGGTTATAGCTATACGTATGTATGGTGAAGAAATACATCGGAAGGAGGGATATTATATTACAATTAATATCAAAAAAATACGAAAGTTTTTATTGTAAGATTGTTAAAATTTTGTTTTGTGTAGATCGATGATTACCTACGTTTTGTAGAGTTTTTTGACGAATGTTGTGAAGGATTTGTACATAGACCTTTTCTACTAGTTTTTCATGTAAGTATAACGGTATCGTCTACAAATTGAAAACATAAAAACTTAGCACCGAAAATAATAAACAGTTTTGGCCTTATTTCCCCGCAAAAAAAGTACAGTTTGTAACCTAAAAACCTGGCGCACGGGAAAACGTTTTCGAGTGACGATACTTGTGCACTTCCGTCGCCCCTGAACAATCAGACTCGTTACAAACCGACCTATTTCTTTACTCCAAGTAATCTCAAAACAACATTTCATATGGTTTAAAGGTATTTTGGTTTGAAGCTCAGCTTAATCTGAGGTATCTTAAAAGCCAGTATATAATAGTTTTCATATTTCATATAAAACTCAAACTCAATTTCTTAATTAAATTTCAACCAGCAAAATGTAATGTAAAATAATTATTTCGACACATATTACATGTGAACTTTGGTGGTAATACAAAAAGTTTTTGACTAAATAGTGAGTCAGTCGTTCCGAAATCGAAATCGGACTATTGTAGAAAAGGAGAAATTAAAAAGAAGTACGTTTGCTCTCATTAATCACGTTCCCAATAAATAATGTAAAATAAAAGTAGTGTTCAACACAATAGTAACCACAGGGGCGACATGACGACACTGACAGCTAATTAAGACACGACACGCGTCAAGCGGCCGACAACGCATCGTGATGACGCGTAATTAAAAACCGTTGATCAAATGAGATACGAATAAATACGGGAAACGGAATGTTCGAGATAGTTGGAATTGGACGAATTGCGAGCTTATTTTGTGCGTCATCATCACCAGGTCATTGCGTACATACTATTATTACGTCACACTCACAGTAGGCTAAGAGAAAAGTGGTTGATGTTTAAAATAGAATAGCACAATCGAACATCAAAAACAGAAGCTGGTGAACTGTTGTAATAGTGCCGTGTTGTTCCAATAAAGTGACTTTATTAAATCAGACAATATTAAAATAAGTAAGATCTATTTTCAGTTACTAACAAACCTATGCTATTCCACTCACCTATTATAAGTAAAAGAAAAAGGTCCCTTGAGCGGGCAGTCGACGGGGTCGGCGTTTTCTCTGAACATGGAGTAGAGGAGCGCGTCACCAGTTATCAATGAACACAGGTGCGGTAATGCGTCCCTCCGGTGGCAGAATGCTGGAAATTAAATAAGAACGTTCATATTTGTATAACATTTAGGAGGTGCTCTACTTAACCTAGTTATTTCTAACGTGTTACTTGAGATTGCTAGTCAAATTCGCGACCTAATAGGACTCCATAATCATGAGCTGACACGAATCGAATCTCTTCGCGATATTATTCTACATAAAAGTTGTTTTGGATGGTGATCCCAAACGACTCTTTTCTCAAAATGCTGAAATATTTGGAGCTTAAAATTTCTAAGCTTAAGGACGAAAAATTATAGTAATCGAATATCTCTCGCTCTCTCTATCGAGCTATTCTATGAAATCTAAATCTGCTTTTAAATCTTTGACGTTTACTTCATTAAATGACTACGAAATCAAACATCTACATTATTTTCCCTTACAGCGAACTCTTAAGTAAATACCCTCACATTTAGCCATAGGTCACTGCTTTATACAGGCGAATGATAATGTAATTCATTAGGAAAGCCCCGGTTGGAAATTAGGCCTCCGTTTACGAGTCCAGAATATTCCCTCGATGGCCCGTATGCGAGGGGACACCGTTAACTCATCCAACTTGATACGTTCCTTCACACCGTTCTTCATTAAGTAAGAGGCTTATATCTAGTAACGTAGTGACGTATATTGTTGTACAGTTAACTGGGTAGAAGTAGACTCGTGTCTAAGCGAGCACCCTTTATTACTGTAGTGAGAAAAAAGGATTTTTCTAGGAAGGCTCATCAAAATATACCTATCCTTAAGTCTTATTCATTATTGAACTACTTACTATTGTATTAAGGTAAGGAATTGTCAAATTATTTAGAACTTTATACAAAAGCGATGATTAAAAAACAAGATTATCTAGCAATCTTTTGATATAACGGTAACTTTGATTTGGGACCAATACTAGAAGAAGATTAAATGTTGGTAATACTCACTTTCTTTATACTGCAATACGTTTTTGTGTTTTTCGTGCATCACGACGCAACGGTAACAGCCTTTTCTGTAAAAACATTGCATAAACTTAGTCAACTGGATACTTAACGGGATTCGGAAAAAGCAAAACATTACAGGTTCAACTAGAATTAACAACGGCAGAAGATACATTGACTGCCTTCTTAAACTGTTTTGTTTTTGGAAAATCCTTTAGAATGATGGAACTGAGAGCATATAACAAACATATATAATATTCAGTCGTAAATTTAACTCCTCCTCCGAAAATAGTACCCGCAATACATGTAACTATAAATCTACACAGATTCCAAAACAAATAAAACTACGTGGAATCCTTATTTACAATTAAATCGTTACTGTTAGTGCAATCTATGTACTGAACTCCAAACTGCGGGAGAGTTAGATCCGAAAACTTCTCAACGGAATAGTCTAACATTGGCCAAGTTGTAACTTAAACAGTCAATCAATCAACTCTATCTAGCTTTTTGAGGCAGACGACGCACTTTCGTGTCATATTTTGCAAATTTTTGGCTAGTATTAGAAAAAAAATCAAGCTGATTTTGTTTTCAGAACCAATATTTCTAGAATTTAGTTAACAGAGCCTTTAAATAAGAGTTAGGACGAAGTCAATAATTTTAACTATGCCTGATACTCAGGCATGCGTTTGTCCGATTCTAAATTAAACGTTTGCGACGACGCTAATGCTCATCTTTTTCTACACGTGAAGTTTTAGTTCTTCGTATATTTACTATGTATAAAAGTTGAATTTATAACCTTTTTGAGCATCCATATCTATACAAACAATATGAAGAGATATGGGCATCAAGTAATGCAGTGGATTGGAGATTTGTTGGCACGAGATGCTATACTGCAGAGGGACGTTGCAGGTCCGAATAAAACCTCAATGCTGTTTGCCAAAGGATTATACCGATGTTTATTCATACAACAATGAATAAAACAAATAAATCTTTATTACGTTAAGAGCAAGGTTTAATTTTATTTATTTTGATTGTGTATTATGCTGACACGATGAATTCGGAACTGAGTACAACGACAGTAATGATTTGAGAACTTGAAGAAAGATCTCTTATTCTAAGATGTTTTTCATTTTGCCTAAAAAAAATCAGTGTTATGGAGTTGTTAGTGGGGAGGCTCATATTTCTCATATTGCCATGTAAATTGTAATACTGACAAACGTAATAATAGAATATCCAATTATAAATATGCTTAGAAACTCTTATCTCTTTTTTACATTTCAGCATACATGATGACACAGTCGTAAGTAATGCAAGACTAAAAACCTGGTTGAAATGCCTCCCAAATGGTAAGAAATAAAATGGGAAACTTCAATTTTCCTGTTCAGAAGTCAGTATATTTATACGCCATATATGATACTCCAAACACAACTCCCAAAACATTAATAAGTAGATAATTCCATATGGACCCATTTGTTGATATAGAATTAAACTGGCAAGGTTGTCTACGATTAACATGAGCCCGCTAAGCGTTATCGTTAAGACATACAGATGAAGAGATTACCGGGATACGACGCAAACGAAACGGAAACGAGATAGGCAAGAGGAATGATCGAGATTTGTATCGCCGATAACACGCATTAACCCTTTAGGTACTTTACAATGTTTACGATAAACGGAGATTTTGTTTTTTGCTGTCCGAAATTGTTCACACTGGAATTTGAAGACAAAAAAGTTGACTTGTCAATTTTGTCGTCTTATGATTATGGCTAGTTTAGTATCTGAGGAGGAGACCAAGAAGGCAACACCAATGATTACTGAATAACAATTTCCGAAAAGGATAAAGTTGGTGAAAAGTTACATTTCTAAATCCAAACTGATCACTTACGTACGTCAAAATTTAACAATAACCACTCAAAATATGTATGCTGAATAAGGTTATCACCAAATACAGGTCTAATTAAATTCTTGATTTGGATAACAACTACCCAGCAGATTCGAGATTTCATAATAGATACAGCCTTAATTTAAGACTTAGTGGTAGGTCTTCAACGACATCCGTACACAATACAAGTCGATCCAAAATGAAAAATCCCTAATTTAATTCAAATTCAAGTTAAAGTCGACATTACGCAGCTCCCTGATTCGCTCACCCTGGCCTGTTTTTAAGTGCTTCAGCTATGGAGAAGAACCCTAGTTTGACCCGTATTACATCATTTACATGAAGTGCCTCAAGATCTTACATAGCTTGGCATTTACCCAGTAATAATATTTTTATTTTATTAAGGACTTACTCATCAACTATAAGAAACTTGTCTCCTTCTGAGGACAGACAGCGGCCCTTGTTGGAGAGGCGGTCGCCTTCGATGAGGATCGGCTGGATCACGCCCGACTGGAACCAGCGCCCGTGCCACCGAGACGGAAACGCACAGCCTGGGGACAAGCGAAAACAGACCCAATTAATATCTGAAATAGGGTTCAAATACACATGAAATATAGTGATAGAGATCTATCACGTTTCGGACTTAATGTAGAATTTCTTCGTTCCTCAAAAATAACATACGTGTTAATAAAAGAAACATGATGCCTTGGTAATTTTCGTTTCCTAGCAATAAGCGAATAATGGAAATTGCAGTCGAGTTTAATTTATGCCTTACATCTTTCAGGTAAAATAAAAGCTTCTATAATAAACTCGCTTAAAAAAGGAAAACGAACATTCTAAGTTGGCACACCAACCCTACCTAGCACACAATAATTAATCACCCGTCCATGCTTGTGTTTCGTGCAATGACATTCACACACACACACTCAAGAACACCTATCTATACATCATAAAGTTCCGTGCAATTACTCACACATGCAAACACACGTACATAATACATAGGTCGCTTTTTCACACACATGCAATATAGAACACACAAGTACGTAACACGTATGGAATACAAACGCGAAGTGTTTTTTTAACGTAATGAAAAACTGAAATATTCATAGTTATCATAAAAAGGCTTTCCACACGATTGTTGATGACTACTAATGAGTCTGTGGTTATTAAGGTCGGTGTCGTTAATCAATTGATTACTGTACCCGTTCGTGCCGGTGATAAAGTTTTGACGGCACTTTTTTAATTATTTTAATGATGGTTAATTTATGAGGATGGTATTCTTATATTAACATTGTTGTACTTGTATTTAGATACAGGATTATTCGGAATAAGATTGTTTTCGATAAATGACGTCAAACTGAGGACTCTTAAAAATATATCAGAACATTGTTTTTCCAAAGGCTTCTTAAGTAAATAACCCTCTTATAGTTTGTAGGTCGGATTTTGTATATTTGTCTCACTGTCTCGATCACTCTGTCGGTTTATCCGAATTGCATGTGTTTATAAATCCTTTCTTAAGCCTTTTGTTGCTTGTCACTCGTTTCAAAAACTTAAAACAAAACTTTCATGTAAAATAGATATTTGAAAAATATCATTGGGATTACTTTTATTATCTTTTTTTGCTGTATAGAGCTGGCTGTACACTACATTACTGTATACCTGGTTGCAGTTGTTGTAGGTTGTATCGTATATCGTATATCGTATATCGTATAGTTAATTTAACATAAAGAGGCAGCAAATCAATCAACATTTAACGACTGTCAGCCAAATAAGTTTTTCAAATATAAAAAGAAAACATTCCAAATATGAATTTAAGTAATAAAAACAACAATTGACTCTCACCACCAATTGAGGAGGTTCGTCATTCAAATATCTCATATTTATTCATCGCAGAGTGCGCTCACACGGAGCATTGTATTGTAATCTGAAGATTATTGCTTTCATTATGACTATAATGCAATCACAATGGGCCTTAACAAGTTGCTCGTTTGTCGTACATGGCTTATGGTAATAATGTAGCTTTTTAAATGATTGGGTCGATGCTGGTCGTTTGGGTGGCTGGTTTTGTAGGTCCTTATACACGAGGCAATGTACAGTGTGTTATTCTGGACTCCAAGTCAAAGGTCTTTCGGTTGAGCCTTTTTTTGTAATGATTCATCCATTGATACCCACCTCCTCGAGGGTGGAAGTCAGACTTTTACTGGCCAGTACGCGTTTTGGCCAGTATGTGGTAAAGTGCAACAATTCATCACGCACCGACCGCGGTGCACCGTCGTTGCTTCAGAGTTCATCTGTAGGCCACAGATGAACTCTAACACCGTACAT
Source organism: Trichoplusia ni (assembly GCF_003590095.1). Classification (NCBI taxonomy): domain Eukaryota; kingdom Metazoa; phylum Arthropoda; class Insecta; order Lepidoptera; family Noctuidae; genus Trichoplusia; species Trichoplusia ni. The sequence goes on from NC_039483.1 coordinate 16,101,504, forward strand.
TAAGCACACGAAAAGAGAATTTGTAAATGGATGTATTAAAAAATATGACCAGTGGTCACTTGGATAATAAAACCGTTAGATGCTTAACACGTGCTTTGCATCGCCTTGTGTGTAATGACCCATAGAGTATGTCTGATATGAAAATATTTTTTATCAAATCTGGGTTTGGACCTGAATAGACGAATGATAAAATTGAAAAAAAAAAACCGTTTTATTTCTACGTTTCTTATTGTTTATATATTCTATACTGAATGACTGCAGAAAGTTGAAGTAGAAGTGTTTGTTAGAAAATTGAATTTTAAACTTAAATGTCTTGGGTATTGATTTTGGGTTATACATTTTCAATATTCTTGAAAGCCTTTGATCTGTTAGCAATAAAGTTTTTTATCATTTCTCTTTAGTTGATACAAAAAAACTATCTTAATAAAAAATTAGCTTTCCCATTTCTTATCAGCGAATGATTGAACTTTTAACACACGTAATTGAGAAACAGCTAATTCAAAAGATAATATAACATTAAAACACCCTTCCACATTTACATACGATGCACGCTATCTAGATCAACGAGCCCGATGTCACGCTTACTTAATTACAGAATTATGCTAATAAATCAAAAGCGAAATGCCCCTTAACCGAAATTAAGTAATTAACTTTAACCTACCAAATTTAATTTACCACACTTGTTTGTACGCGCTTGTGTGAAGAGCACTTCTCAACTTAGCTGGGTTGCATTTAAGGAACATACGATCGCGTTTGTAAACACCATTCGGGCGATATTGCTGTGCCTTACAATATAACAGTTAGCGAGAATTATGGGGTATTAAAATGTTGTGATTTTGTAGGTGTGGCTACGTTGTAATCGTTTTAAGCAGGATCAAAATGGGTAGGCATTGTTATAAACACGATTGGTTTTATTAATCTCATTTTATTTAATTACTTTTATGTCTTAGTTTATTGGAATTTGTATTTTCCGCTGAGTAACAGTGAAAACCAGCACTGAATTTATAACATGGATAAAACAGTCACTGATATTGGTTCAGGTTCTCTGAGTAAGGTCTATTAAGACTAACAGGACTAAATTAAATACGTAAAACACTCCTGATGGTAAAAACTTGTCTCACCAGATTTTTTCGAGCATCATGTCTAAGATTATTTGCACATAATTTACCTTTAATACAAAATAACTCTTTTTGCTGTGTCTGGGATTTAATAAAGAAGAATTAAACCTGATCATTTTACTTATATTTTGTTAAATTTATTGCCTACGTTTGGAATGTTAGATATAAAAAAAAACTTTATTAAAACGTAAAGAAACACACAAGCTACTCATCGATACTTTGCTGCAACCGCAACCGACTTGTGATTTGATCAAATTCTAATGGATTTCGTCATGCATTAGATGTTATCACGGTCACGATATGTGCTTTAAATCAATATAAAATCTAAACTTACAATAATGTTTTATAGTACCTAGTTCTTGGTAATGGTTATGAGTTTCGCATATGTAAATTGTAAAACAAATACAATACAAGGTCAAAAGGACGATGAAAACGATTCTTGCATATAAAGTACGAAATTAATGAATACTGTATGATAGTTTCGGAGGAAGTAAGATGGCCATGAAAAGTTAGTACAGACAAGACAATTTTAAATAATTGTATTTATTGGAATAAGCCTGGTGGGCTACCTACATGGCCCATTATTGCAAGGATATCCAATTCATACTACTATCACTTGAGCCTGATGTTAAAGTAATCGAAAGCAGGATGGAAGTAGAAAATATTATATCAACTTTTTATTAGTGCTTCTGGAATCTAATATATATCTATACTCTATACTAATATATAAAGCTGAAGAGTTTGTTTGTTTGATTGTTTGTTTGTTTGAACGCGCTAATCTCAGGAACTAATGGTCCAAATTGAAAAATTCTTTTTGTGTTGAATAGACCATTAATCGAGGAAGGCTTTGTGCTATAAACCATTACGCTGCGACTAATAGGAGCGAAGATACAATGGAAAATGTGAAAAAAAAACAGGGCAGGTATAAATAAATCATAACTTATAATCTTCTACCCACGGGGACGAAGTCGCGGGCAACAGCTAGTTACAAATACGAGCAAAGATACAAACTGACATAATTAACAGTTCAAAGCATTCCTTGTCGTCATAAAGCTTGACCCGCACTCGCATAAAACATAAAAGAAAAAAACCAAACTACGTATCAACATTATTTTGGAAATCCTAGCCGGTTGACAATTCATTGTGTATGCCATTTCTGTATTTCGGGCGCACATACAAATTGAGTTGTTACGGCCGGGTCACTAACAACCTTTACAATAATAAATGAATCATACTGATATAGGATGCTGCTTTTTCGCCGACATTCATACGAATACGATTGACAGGCATTTGCGTATTCTGAATGCTAATTTGTTTGTTACTTTTTGCCTTAATTTAAGACGGTCTTTTGAGCTTATGTGGGGCACGGACCCGAGTCTCGAAGCTTTTAATCTTGAATGAAATATGATAGTGAGGATTTCTTGGGCGCAACTAATCATGGTCTCTTAGATTGTGACGTAAATTATATGTATATATCATTGTTGTTGGAATAGATAGAAATTAAAAAACATCGTTCGTAGAAAAAGCAAATGAGTGTAATGTGTTAGTCACTCAAACAGCTCATAGGATGATAGTTCTGGCTAATCAGAGGTAGAGTCCTTGTAAACGACTCTTCGCCTGATGCATCTAACGTTATTACTTCTAAAATTATTTGTTGAACTATTTAAATAGAATTCTTTTTCAACCGAATCGTCTGTATTACATATACAAATTTAATCAAGTTTGGTATTCGCTAGTTATTATTTGAAATCAGTTGTATGTTTTTGTTCGTAAAGTAATATTCTAAGCAGTTAATGTAACTCGAAGAATATTTATTATAACCATAAAACTAACATATATTACAACTACATACAACGAATCTCATCTATACTTCTATACTAATATATAAAGCTAAAGAGTTTGTTTGTTTTTTTGAACGCGCTAAGGAACTACTGGTCCAAATTGAAAAAATATTTTTGTGTTGAATAGACCATTCATGGAGGAAGGCTTTAGGCTATAAACCATCACGCTGCGACTAATAGGAGTTAAGATACAATGGAAAATGTGTAAAAAACAGGACAGGTATAAATCATAACTTATATCTTCTACCCACGGGGACGAAGTCGCGGGCAACAGCTAGTGTTTTAATAAAATAGTCTACAAATCTTAAATATATTTTTCACCAAGCAAATTCCTATACCATCCTTTAAACACAATTTTAAAGAGTATAAAGTAACTATAAAGTATTTAATTAAAAAAAAAAAAAGCTCAAGGCAAGCTGCGTGAATACCCCACTTTGGAATTAAATTTCTTTAAACTATTATTCGTTTTAGCCAGTATAGCTGGCTTTCCGAATGACGTGAACGTAGAACGGGCCAGAAGTCTTCACTTGTGATAAATATTCTATTAGCTACTCCAGCAGTCTACGTACTCCGGTACTTCGGTACTTTGGTACTTCGGTCAGAATACCATCGAATAATTTAAGTCCGAGTACCGAGAAATAGCTTTAACTTCTAAAATACTTTTCTATGGAGTTCAACGTTTTGTTCGTTCCTTATATGGTTGGGAGTTATGTGATTAAAAATATTGCCTTGTGGACAGGAGATGAAACTACATTTTTGCTATATTCTTTTAAATCAATAGGTCAATTTTAATTTTGGTGAAGGCTCAAAACTTCCTATAGGAAAAGGCAGTAGGACAATTATGAATCAAGATACATTATACGTATGATTATATCTTTACTAGCTGTTGCCCGCGACTTCGTCCCCGTGGGTAGAAGATGTAAGTTATGATTTTTACCTGCCCTGTTTTTTCACATTTTCCATTGTACCTTCGCTCCTATTAGTCGCAGCGTGGTGGTTTATAGCCTAAAGCCTTCCTCGATGAATCGTCTGTGCAACACAAAAAGAATTTTTCAATTTGGACCAGTAGTTCCCGAGATTAGCGCGTTCAAACAAACAAACAAACTCTTCAGCTTTATATGTTAGTATAGAAGTATAGATTAAAAGTCTCAAGGGCGTAATGTAATGTAATGTGAATTTTTCAATTTGGACCAGTAGTTCCCGAGATTAGCGCGTTCAAACAAACAAACAAACTCTTCAGCTTTATATGTTAGTATAGAAGTATAGATTAAAAGTCTCAAGGGCGTAATGTACCTTCTTATTCAAAACAAATTAATTTGTCCTTGAACACTCTTAGGTACAGTCCACATACTCTCATTAACATTAGATTCCAATTGACAAAACAAAAAAGTTTTACAGATATTCCAAAGCCAACCTCAAATAACAATTCATTCAAAATACAGACATTATATTTTTCATTACCATTTGTAAGTAATCAAATAAATAAATAACGAGAATAATGAACAATTATTTTGTTCTGTATCATTCGAATCCAATAAACATCATTAAAAATTGTAGATTGGAACCAAATTATTGGAACAAATTGAACCTACAGCGGCCCAATCAATCGAGTAATATTCAATATCAGTACTATAATTAACGTTATTACGATATACGTATAAAAATAATAACGAAAGCCATATTTGTCCGGACAAAGTTAATTATCACAGATTTAAATAAATCCTTTTTCACTCATAAACCGTATTCACTTTTTAATCACGTTTATTATTTTGAAAACTTGAATGAAATCTGATCTACACACATATATTTTTGTTTTCCGTTCTATCAAAATTCTTTATTCAAAAGAATAACGTGCAGGAATTTTCGCTATAACTTTGCAGCGCGGTAAATCAGTTCTCGTCCACAATACCTCTATACAAGGTTACAGCAGATAATAAGCCTACATCAATATAACACGCAACAAGGCCGGGTTGCCGCCGACGAAATTGCCCCGACACCCGGCAACTTGGCTAATTTCTCATGAAGAGGTTCGCCCGGGGCGTTTATCTTGTACGATCGAGTCGGATCGTACGTGTCGTCTGTACTTTAGTTTGAGGAAGTTTCCTTGTGCTCTATATGTGTAAAGCGACGAATTTATCGTGAATAGAGATTTGTAGAATGAAAATATTTTACATGATTATTTAATTAATAACAATACCAGCAAGTTAATATGCCACTGCTAAACAAAAGTTTATTTTCGCCATGCTTACACATAGTGAATTCATAGCTCTTGATTCATATGTTTGGAATTCAGCAATTCTCGCGATTTCTTCACCGTTGCTTAACTGAAAAGTCACATTGATCTTTGTTATTTTTGGATTCTATGTTTACATCATTCTGTCTGTTTGCATTCGATCCAATAAAACAATAAGGCATTTTGACAATGCACTGATGAGTTTATTTTAGGACCAACTTCAACTAATCGCAACCGATCTCGTGTCGCGTACACAAAGTGCTCCCAAACTTACCGCCTTGGGCTTAATTTGTTTAAATCAAGCCTTAAGACGCAACATTTTGTTGCTTGCTCGTGAACATAGTCGTAATAACGTTAATATTGTACCCATCTTTACGAGTTGAATGACTGAACTGTTTAATTTAATTGGAATTATTTGTTCACGTCTTTAATAAGCTTCGCTGTTCGTCTTTTGTTTTGGGGACTTCTTGATTAGAAACTGCGCCGTGCTTTGATTACCTTCATCTGTTAATCGCGTGTAACAATTTTTAACATTAAATGCCTATAAATGTTACCTCAAAATTGTTTTCGAACGTGAGTAGTATTGGCTTTAGACAAAATGTAAAGGTTAATAAGTACTTATAGTTCTATTCGTCTAGCCTAGACTTCAAGAGATAGAAAGCTTGTGTGCTGAAATCACCACATGAAATAACCGAGATTCGATTTAAATAGCACTAAAATAGACAGATGTTGACAGATTACTGTCCAAATTTAAGGAAACCACAACAACAATTAACAGTTGGAATAGACGTAATTGAAACCTCTTCTGCGAACTTCCAGATATTTTGGTACTTAGAGGAAAACCAAGATTTGAGCTAAAAGTAGAGTGAAAACAAATTTAAGCGTTACTTGACACACGCTTTAATCCCAAGCGATTAGAGATGAGCCAATAACGCCCAATAAGCTGCCAAAAGTACGTTCTCCTAAGAAATTAGATTCGTTTACGAGGTGACAACTTGTCCGTCTACCATGATTAATGACACACACCCTTTGCCCTTCAGCTAACGTTAAGAATTCGGGAAGTTTGAATGAAGCCTACAAGGACGATCCCAACATTTATTTAGCTAATTGCTTATATTTTTTGACACTTTAATTTAATAATAAATTCGTTCCTTTTTCTAATTAATACGAAAGTCGCTTGATGGCTGAGATAGACGTGGGCTATTAAGAATTTTGTTGGGTATTTTTGTAAAACTTATTTTTTTAGTAATGGCTAGAAGGAATGTTTAAATATATGGTCAATACTTTTATATGTAAGTTAAACACACATATAAAAACCAGAGCGTCTGTTTCAAAGCAAGAACAAAGGAATCCCGTCTAGCACAAAAGTCTCGCTACATATACGAAGCAATGGTAGCAGAAAATCAATTGCCAACTTAAAATAAAGAACGGTGCTATACTCAAGACTAAGTGTGTTCTTACTACGGTACCTTGAAGCGATTCCGACGCGATATATTCCGGCTATTCGACACTCAATGGAAATTAATGATGGTTGCCGCGGACCACCTGACTTTGCGAAAGTGCGACGCCATTTTGCTATTTTTTGTATATAGAACGTGAAGCGACGTTTGGCTTACGATTTTTGGAAGTATTCAATGCTTTTTGTTTTATTTGTGGCTTCTGTTGTTCATACTGCTTTAAATAAATGATGCTGACTGAAAAATAATCTTTAAATATGGAATCGAAATGCGCTGATTCGAATAAACTGAATGATACTGATTGAAATAAAACAGTTGTAGTGTGAAATGAATTTACAATTCCCTTTTTTAAATGAAAACCAAACATTTGTTTTTAAAGCCAATATCCATTAACATCTTAAGAGGACAAATATTAAATAATAACAGTCTTAAAAAATGACTTGCTGACTGAAAAAACAAAAAAAAACAGTTGAGTAGCGAATTCGCAAAACCATTTTAAGACAAAACAAAAGCATTCGATTCTAAAATCAAATTACCCAAGTAACATCATAAAATGAAAACTACCGATCTTTAAAAAGTTACCCAAGCAAAGGCAACTCGATAGAGCCGTTCAGTATGTCGTGTAACATTAGTGTCGGGAGAACAGATCATTTAATTCTGTTTGTAGACGATGAGATAACGAGCAGTTAGGAGCTGAACAAAGTGCGACAGCGACGAATACATTCATTGTCTTCTTGTTGGAACGACGTTTCCTTCGAGAATCTTGACAAGATTTAACTCCAAGTTTACAGTTTTGATAAAAGTTTCGTGTCACTGATTTAACGTTGCGAAATAGGTAAAGAAAATAAGTGATTTTATATAAAACTGTGTCTGTTTTGAATCATGAAAATGTCAGGTTTTATGTTTAGTCAGATTGGAATCGAAAAGTAGGTAATTTATATTTAAATAAAATCAATATTTAATTTCCCTGAGTAAAAATAAACTTATGGAATACTATCATCACCTTGGAAAAACCCACAATCATTCACAATTTAATAGACGAAAATCCATGACCCAGATCGAAATATTTCAATGATTTGATTTGATTACAATAGATTTCAAATTGCATTTCGAATAACGGTCATCAGTCACAATGTTACCACTTTCTGAAAAAAAGTGTTGCCATATTTCACACATATCTTTATCGAGTAGACCTCTTTAGTTACAACCTTTTTAGCCACCTCGCGCTAAGTCCCAAGGGATCACTTGATGTATTCACACAGTCCTTATAAAAAATCGTCACCCATTAGTCGTAAGTGATATTTATGCCGTAGGTACTCTTACACTGTTCTAGCTTTTCGTAAAAATGTTTTTTTTTTTGCGGCTCTTAGAAGTTCAGAACAATGTTAAGTGCTGTGTTGATTAAATATTTTATATGCAAATGTTACTTGGCGGCTTTTCTCTTTTGCCATTTTATTAAATTTAAACTTGATTCTCTAATGCGATTGTAATTTGTAATCTAAATTTATTTTTACTTTAAAAAGGGCTGATAACACGCTTATTACCTCCCAATTTCAGACATCTTTTGAGAAAGGCAGACAAAACAAAATCGAAATAACTGAGAATTAATTCTCTCTGAACATATCTTTATCGTATTCAAAAAACGAACGTCAAAAATACTGCACCTGTCTGCCATCTTAAACTTCAAAATTCGGCCGCCATTTAACTTTTTTCTTCCCCGACCAACAAGCAACGGCTATCCATTACACAGCCATAACTCAAACGCGACAACATAATTTCAAATTGTATCAGAACGTTTTAAAACTCCTTGTATTTAATTTTTCAACATGTAAATACCACCGGCGTTGTGGTATAAATTTCTCCTACCATATACTTAACCTTAAAATGGTAGTATCAAGTTATGGGGTATTCTAGACCGATATATATTTTACTTTGGCTATGAAAATTATAGATTTCTGTGGTGTTTAAAGTCATTTAATCGGTAGAAGATTGATAAATTGTGTTATTTTGTCAAGGATATATTTTTTAATTTGAGTAATTTGTAGCTGTTGAATTTCTTTAAAATTATATTCTTTTTGTTTGATATTCGTTGATTGATGGTCTTATCTCTGTATACCTAAGGCGTATACACCAATTGGACATTTATAGGCTGTACAGTTATTGTGATATTAGCATTTTTATTGCCATTTAAATATCTTCTACGAAGCGACAACCCTAGGAGATGCAAGATAGTAACATTTTCGGCAGGCACTAAGCAGACAGGTTTCCTTGCAGGTCTGAATTTTGTTATAAAACAAGTCAAATGGAAAATTATTAGTTAGGAGGAGGGGAAAGGATTGTTTCAAAGATAAGAGTTATTTTTACATGATTTTATATTTGGCAGGTATAGAGTATATATGTATAAAAGTATAACTAAATGTAAGAGTGCTAATCAAGACGAAAATAACAATATCAATATTTTATCTTTACACTTAATTCTTCTGTGCTCGTATATCAGCAGACAGAAATCAGCCCGGTAGGATTAAATTCATCAATTAATCAGCTAATTTATATAGAAAGTTGATAAACACTAATAAAACCAATACACAAAAAAACCAAACCTCACTTTACACAAAATCATCTAAAAATATCTAAACAAGCAAGACACATGTAGCAACCCTATCGGAACACTGAATATTAATATTTTGGGCGTACTACGTGCTAGGAGGATAGAATGTAAAGCATCTCTTGACCGGTCTAGCGTTTATACGTATTCCTGTCCAGTATTGGATTCTAGGGACTATTTATGTGATAGATATTGATCGAATCCGTTGTAGTTTTATGTGAACGGTTTTATTTTATATCAATACGTGTGTGATTCAATTCGTATTAGATATTTTAGTGTAGGCTGTAGCTGTGGGTATTGGTTCATTTATTTTGGCTGGAAATTTGATTACTAGTGAAAAGCGATTGGTTATAAAATTCCAATTATTAGAATTCTATACTGGAAGCATTGACGTACATAACTTGCAAGCAGAGCCTTAGGTTTCACTTGCACCATTCCCGATAGACTTTACTCTTTGTCTAATTATGATAGTATAAACCTTAAAGCTTTAACCTATCTCGCTTGATTGGGCTATTAAACACTTTTTTGTTTTATCCGATTAAGTAATTAATGAGATTAGCGCGTGTAAACTAGCTCTTTAACTTTACAATGTTGAGTGTGGATGTATAGTTAAACAGAACTATGCAAAACAGATAGAAAGTAGGAACCCATTTCAACATTCTGAGAAATGTAGGCGTAACAATCTAGAGTACAAAGTGTCATAATCTGTATCAGAACCAAGTACTTACACTGGCCAGCGCAAGTTCTTCCTACACTTGAGTACCAACCTGGTGATACGAGTAACACAACCTGTGCTGGCGGCTGTACACGTAGGCGTCAGCAAAACAGGCATAATACAAGCTAAGAAGTGATAGCTCATAAAGTCTAGGACTTGTTAGGTCTTTCACTGTGGGGTAACGTAATGGAGGCTATAAATTATTATTACTATCTAATAATTTTCTGTTATCCCACTTATATCATAAATTATGTAATATAATATTATTTTTATTGCTCGTAAAGGTATCCTTATTGTTACATGACATGGTTTTAAATGTCTTTCTGGTATTAAACTTTAAGTTTGAAAATAGAAGATTTGAAGATAGCCACAAAAAGAGAGTTTGGTTTTAAACTGTGCTTGAATGCTTGATAGTTTGAATCTATACATCCCCGTTCAGCGACCGAATTGTCAAGCATTAACCGCTGTTCTTGTAAAACAATTTCGAAAACAAGTTTCTTTCCCAAAAGGATGCCAGTTTTTTTTTCTATAATCTTTTAAACTTGGCTAAAAGTCTTCTATGTCTATATTAAAATATAGCTGTAGAAAAATCTACTTTTGCATATAGTCACGTCAAAGCAGACGATGTGTCGCCGTGAGAATCACACAAACGACTCTTTCATACTGGACGTGCTTCGTCGTTGCCTATACTTGGACATTCCAGAGGATAAGTGACGATGCTATGTGCCTTTCTGGGTACTTTGCCATTGTGGAAATGAAGATACATTATAATACACATCGATCGTTTAGGTAGGAGTCTCGCTTTGACATCGAATTAGTCTTGCTTCGAGAATTTAAGTCAAGCGTTCAATACAGATATGAGCATAATTAAGGGAGAAAGGGTAGTGAATTCAAATACATGTGAGAATAGAAAAATATAAACAGAACAATGTGTAAATTTAATTGTAGAGTTGTAAGCAAAGTGACGCCTTTAGTTTATATTAAATCAAGAATTAAATATTTTAAACATCGTTTGAACCATCGCTCCCATTATAGTAAAATGCATTTGTCAATAAATGTAAAAAGCTTTAGTTCCATCATGTAATTAGTGTACACACGTCGCCAAACAAACGAGTCATCATTGCAAATGAATCGAATTAGGATTGTATCACTAGTAAAATACGTACAAATGTAACGCAAAAGCCGCATTGTATTTCACACTCTAACTCCTAATAAATTCAATTTTGTTAATTATCCAATAGGAGCTTAACTCTAACGAAACGTGAACATTCATCGCGTACCTTACTCAGTCCCGTTTTGTTCCAAATAATTTGTGATGCCACACAATTTAATATGAATAGAATATGCTCACACTTCTACCAATATAGGCGTTATAAAACGTAAGCCTACGAATGTAAATAACAACAATAGGTCCATTACTGCTTCTAAAAGGGCCAAACAACAACTGACCGCCACAAAATCGGCAATAGTTTATGTTAAACGTGTCTCGTCGGCAAGCAGGTGACAACGGTGACGGGACTACACGGAAAACATTTTAACCCGCTGCCCGCTGTAGTGCGGTCGCATCGACCCGCAACGTCCGCCGGCAAATTACTGGGAAAGAATGAGTGCCGATTGAGGTTTTGGTTTGATGTTTACTGTCCGTATTTAGATGGAAACTATGATACTTACGTATTTGGTAAAACTGTGATACAATAAAACATTTGAAGGACGTTTAAATATGTATGTGTTTTTAAAACGTCATTATTTTTGACATTAAATTATTCAAGTATCCAAAAGTAACAAAGGTTCTTTTTTATTTCACGCAGGGTTGCAAACGTCATAACCCATACATTGGGTTACATTTTATACGTCACTCAGGGCCCAAGCAGACAATAAAATATGCATAATTTTCTAATAATAAATCTGTGTGAGTGTGTTCGTATAAATTTGCAAATACAATGTATAATATTGTTTGTTTGGAATTTGCATAAACAAACAAAGGATTATATTATAATATTTAGCGCGTAAATAAATAAAGTGCGATTTTGTAATGTAATCTGTTTGAAACTACATAGTTGCTAAACTCGAATACACTGAATTCAACATGAATAGGCTGAATTCCTGGAATATTTAATTATTTGTACTAAACAATTAAACGAACACATTTTAAAATTATTTATTCAGCATAATATCGTAATCCAGTGTCAACAGTAATTCATTTTAAGAATTATTCATTACATAGTGACAAGAGCATATTGAAATCAAAAAGTATATCTTCATTTAATTAAAACCTTTACAAAATCATTGTTTCTACCAGTTCTAAATCCAACATCCATAAACTCGGACGAAACTTAATGAACTGTTGAAATTTTTAATCTCTGAAGAAAACCAAGTCTTAACTAACAGAATAGTAAAATAAATAGGTTCATACAAACTGAACACGGTGGCTGTCTGTTCATTTGAAACCACACGTTTGACGTAAACGAATGCAGTCGGGAACTCGGAAACAAATCACTTAACGATCCCGAGTTAACCGCGAGACATCGAGTGTTTATTTAGAATGGCTTCGATACGACCCTGATCTTTGCCGGAGGCCTTTAAGTAAGCGATGTTATAAGGACTCCTTTTTAAAGACGACTATATGACGTTTATAATAAAGAAGGATTTGTTAAGGACGGTGTGCTGACTATTGGAGGTACAGTGCCGTATAGTCTAAAGAAAAGTCTGAGTACTAGAGATCTGGTGAAAACGCCGTTAGTTTCGAATGAAGTATTAGCTAAATCTTATTCACTTCCAACAAAACTTTTTACTCTCTAAAAACGGCTCTAGAATTAATTTCTAATCAGGAAAATAGTAATTCCATTTCTCAATTATCTGGAGTCCTATTCATACTACAAAATAAGGTGACTTTTTAATCACACAAATTGCTAGTCCAAATTATCGGGATTTGATAACATCAACGCGTTGCGGGAGGTCCGTTCATTACAGAAGTATGTGGTTACACGCGGAACTAGTAACGGTTGGTGCCTTTTGAAGCTCTACATGCTCCATAAAGGCGAAACCCGTAATCAACCAGGCCTAGATAATGTTACATAAAAAACTCCTACAGTACGAAGCAGAAACCGGTCCAAGCCCTTGTTGCTTTTGTGAACGTCATTTTAGATACGAAATGCTTGTGAATGAAACTTTACTACCAGGTTAATGTTATATACTGTCAGTTTTGGTTTTGATATGTCTCTCTATTGGAAGATTTGAGAAAACAAAACAATGTCAAATCTGTAAACAGAAAAGAGGTTTTCAATACTTAAATGATAGATCGTTTGACTCGCGATCGACACGCCGCGTCAGTTCATGATTAAGGATTCTGTTAGGTTCAGAATCTAGTCGGGCGATCCCGGTAAATAAGCGAGAGTTCACTATTGCATTATATATGGATGAATAATTATTAAAATAATCTATAACAGTTACTGTACGAACGAGAGCAATATTTAAATTCATCTCTATTCATCCTGATAGCAAATTCGTAACAGACGTTTCTAAAACGGAATCAGATTTTTGTTTCGCATAAACCGTAACCCGCTATCTTCGAAGCCGCACAAACAAATATAGATCTCCTTAAATACAAACTATAAACACGTGTAAACGAATCCAAACGCTTTAAGCTTCACGCCCATTAACAATAATCCTTTTTATTTCCCTGTGAAATTAAATCGTCCAGGCCAAAAGGACCCAACCGCCTTCATTTTAGGGTTGTTTTTCTTATGACAGAAGGGGAATGGAAGAAGTGTGTTGTCGTTTATAAAGATTTCAAGTTGGTTAGCCGCTGTGTATTAAAAATAATATTGCTATTATTCAAGTTATAATCTGAAGGGAAAAGCTAAGTATGGGAAGTTTAAGGGGTCGTTACAACATGTTACCGTACATTTTTTGTTCGAATTCTTTTAGTTAGTTAATAATGATTCTTTATTTACTCCGATGATAATAACTATTTCTTTTTTTTTCAATAAACTTTAGGATGGACATAACATTCTTCTGTTTTTATTTATTAAGGTTTATTAATAATTAAGTATTTGATAAATCACTCAAAAGATGAAAGCTGGCCTTCATTTGACATTATTACGATAAAAATAAATAAAAGAATACCCACTTAAGATGTGTAGCGCATGTGTACGCGTCTTAAGCTCAGCTTAGGCCAAAGATTAATTAACTATTAGAAACGGCACTTATGCTTGCTTATAACAACTGCGCCAGTCTGTTGCCGCGATTTATTTCAAACGTAATTGTTTGCTTCGAGAATAACAATGCTTATGAGAATATAATATGCTCTATTTAAATGGAATTTAGAAAATAAACTATCTCGAATAGGAATTAGATTATTGTGTACCCAGTATATTTTACTAGCGTTCCGTATCCAAAGAGTAAAATTACCAACGAAGTTGCCATACTGAGGCACCGCTACCTAATCTATCTGTCCGTATGTCACCAAGGTGTATCTCAGGAACTGTGTGAATAGCTAGACAGACAATTTTTCCAGATTGTATATTTCAACAAATTCATTTGTCACACAAACATTATTTTGCGTATCCTATTGCTGAAACTGATGAAGTCTAAAACTTGCATTGCCTCGATTGCAAAAAAGCCTAATTTAAGGTGTTCGAAGGTAATTCTTAAATTACTTATAGCCATACTCACTCTAGACCAAACTCTAAACTTTAAGAATTGCCTCTTCAATCCGAACTATTACCATTGTCAGAGCGAGATGCAGCTATGCGTTATGCATTACGCTATCTCGTTTTTACATAAGAAGTTCTGCTTCACGCTGATTGTAAGCTTTTTTACCCAGTCATGGGTCGCGTGCCATCACGTGAGTTTTGTTGCGCGGCCGACACGACATTAGCCGTTCGTTCATGTCAACTAAAATAACTATCGAAAATAACTTAAGCCGGTAAGTTTGCGGTGTAATTGGTCTATATGGCTTAAATCGTGTTTTTTAAGTCAAATTACGGGTATTCGGAAATGATGATGATAAGGGATAAAGACTGTGTAGGTTAACGTTGTAATTTAAATTGCATTAAAACTTGATATAAAGTAAGCATTTTCATGTTTTTTTTAGTTAGTGCATGAACGCCCCCTACCTTAGGTGTAAAGTAGGCTCTGTGGTCGGAATGGGTGAATATATCACCAGTTTTAGTTTAAGGCTAATGATCTTAAATGACTCATGAATGTAACCGTTGTTTCTTATCCTTAAGAAAAAATAACAAAAACAACTCTAACCAGTACAGTACCAGTACTTTAACAGATATACAATTCCGCTTTTTACACTTTGGCTACGGAATCTAAATAAAGAGGCAAGAAAGAGAGGTAAATCCTGAATAAATTATTAAGTATACCATTTGATTGCTTGTCATAGCAATGCTACATCATCATTGGCCTAGCCTTTTCCCAACTATGTTGGGGTCGGCTACCAGTCCAACCGGTTTCAGCTAAGTACCAGTGTTTTACAAGGAGCGACTGCCTATCTGACCTCCTTAACCCAGTTACCTGGGCAACACGATACCCCTTGGTTAGACTGGCTGTCAGACTTTTTCAAGCTTCTGTCTACCTGTGAAGACTGTCAAAGATGTAGGAATAACAGCCGGGACCCACAATTTAACGTGCCTTCCGAAACACGGAGGAACTCGTTATGACAAAGATGGTCACCCATCTACGGACCAACCGCGTCAAGCATAGCTTAACCTGTGATCGAATCACTTATGCGGTTATAGCTTAGCCACGAGCTCTTCTCTCTTCATAGCAATGCTACATAATAACAATAAAATACAGTGAAAAAACTTCCTTCTTATCAAACGAAATTTCTTTTATCCAATCTTTATTAACACAATGTCCAGCACAATAGCATATCTTTGTATTCCAACTAAAGTGACCATAAATTCGGGCGATCCACAGATATTCCCAATAAAAATTATCTATATTACAGTTGTCGATAAAAGTAACGTCACACCATCGAAACTTATCAGTAATATGATGGTCGAATCAAGTTAAAGGAATCATTGATTGTGACTAATTTTATTTATGGACGGCCACCCCTAAAGCATTTATTACCGCGAAACGGCCGAGCCAATAAAACCACTGAATCAAAGAGAAAAAGTGCTCTCAGTTCTATAAATATTTTATTTCGGATAGTGAGAAGTAGGGTGGCCACGAATAAGTGCCGATACAACTTTACTATTCGTCCTTCGGGATGGATTCGATTTGGTTTAGGGCGAGCGATTTGATCGCTTGTCGATTTGTTTTTTGGTTGACTCTTTTTATTTAAATTGTGAGCGGCGAAATGGAAATAAGAGTCATGCAAAATAGTCTAGCACTAGATATTCTCTGATGCTAAGAATAAATACAATTATTATTATATTATTTGTAAAGAACTTTTTTGAGTTTTTCATCTGATTATGTCACGTTCCACAACTTTATCCAATTGTACACGAAAATACGAAAACAGTGTCACTGATTGCTAAGTGAAAGCATTCTACAAATTGTTTACTCCACTTATTTGCTTTTAGAGACTGAAAGAGATCCTTCAAATTTCTCCCTCATGGCCACCGTACGTCGGGAGCCCCGGGAACTTTTACTAATGTGTGCTAGTCAAATGGACTCTCGAGAATTCAAGCGACGAATAAAGCACCTTATGCCAATGATATAGAGTACGAAATATGATATCGCTGAGTGCATATAAATAACGGTGCTGGCTTGTTCCTCTGCTACTCATGCATATGGAAATAGGGACTTAGGTCATAGAATAAAATGGGTACCTACCACTGTTTTGATAGTTTTATTTGCGTACCTTTTCGGATTTGTGGTGTAAAGTGCTCGTAAATAGCTTGCTTGTCCCTACTGAGTAAGTATTGGGTGTAAATATTGGATGCTGTATGAAGTATGTATCGGCGTTTGAGGGTTAAGCCGATTGGACTGAGTGTGTTTGTGTGGCCGATGAATACCAATCACGGGTTTAAATAACATTCTGAGGATTTGTTGTCCACTCAGTGGATAGTTTAAATTGAGAGTTCATTTACATGGTGTTGTGAAAGGGTTCGAGGGTTTCAGAAAATCTTTTAATTAAAATGTAGGGAAGTACTTTTTCCTACTTGTTTATTTTTATTGCTGTTTTTTTATTGTCATTGACGCAATTGAATTCATAGAAAAATCTATTTTAATTGCTAAGCTAGACGTGACTAACAAACAATCACTGACTTTATTTTGATAGTAACTGTTGTGAGAATGATTCATTATTAAATGATGTAACGGTTTACTCACGCGTATTTATCGGGCTACCCCGATCACTGACTTTGACCATCGTACTAAAAAAGTGATTCATCTAACAAAATACCTTTAAGGTAGAGTTCAATTCAATTAGAGAACAATTCTCATCAACACCATATGTTTTCCACCAACAAAACATCGTGTACCTACCACAACAAACAGCATACATAGCATAAATATTTCCTACACTTTCACACTGTGTAAAGACACGGTAATTATTTGTAAACACACACTATTTACCTTCATATTGAGAGTTCCTCCCTGTATCGCTTAACTTACCTGAAACAACGGAATGCAACACATTAGTCAAATAATAGATGGGATAGGGAAGCTTTGGAAGAGGGGGTGCTAAGAGAAGTGGATGCAACCTGTCTGGACGATAAATAATTAAAATCTAAGAACGAATCACTAAGTATACAGAATTTTCGTTGTCATTGCTGAAAAGCAAAACTATAGATAAGGGACATTCTTATGGTCTTTAACGGTAACAGATGTCACTCGAAAGCAATGTCAATTTGATAAAACGAATATTTGAGTTACTTCTTCCTAAGAAAAAATAGCCATCTTGTTACTAGATATTATTTCTTTAATCACATCAAATTAAATTAAAATGTTTTTAAGGAAACTTAAGAGATGTTATGTTACAAAACTACAAAACGACCGCGCAGTTTTCAAAATGTCAATTCATCTGTATAAATCAATGAATTGTTTAAACCATTCCATCTAAATTGCCTTTTAAAAGTTAATTCAACACGTAACACCAATATCTATCATTGAGGCGTAGGATGCGGGGAAGCTCTAACAGTATCCTGAAGGTCATTGTTAAGAAACCAGACTGTCCATTCCTGATGCACTGGTCCCGTAGGCATGCCTGCAGGCCCGGTGAGGAAGGAAAATATATGAATTAGGGGTACATTAAGCATTTTATTTTATTTATTATTATTTGTAACAATTACTAAAATAGTTTTATAAGAATGTTCTGTTACTAACACTTTATGGATATTTTGTCCGAAATAAAGGCTATTATTATTATTGATACATACTATATTTCACATTTAAAATATTTGCTAAAACAAACATAAAATTTACCAAGAACATTACTGTTTTAGTAAATCATTCATCAGCTATGCCTCGACCCACAGACAATACACAACCTCAACCTTTTATTAGTACCGTAATGAGAAACAACGGGATTTGTTACAAACATCAATTATATTGTCATGTATATTGATTTACTCTTGATTTGCTTGCGTTTAGAAAAAGGGCATTACTGTATTAGATGAAAATTAAAATCAATATTGGATTGGATGCTTATTGCGACTCTACATAATATATGAAGATACTTTTACCAAAGTTTGGGACATTTATTTATATTATTTTGTATAGGTAGTTTAGAAACTATTATGAAATTAAATGACGCCACATTCAGATTTAGATTAAGGTACTTATATTATTGACGATTTTTTTGTTTCGTATTTTGTCCAAACTTTGACAATTCTTTTCCCATTTTGTCCACACTGTCGTTTATTATCAAGCTTTTATTTTGATTTTTTTTATACCTCTACTAAGATATGTCAAGAGAAAAATACTATTAATAATTCATTTGTTTATTCTGAATATTCAATTCAATTCATGTAATTTCAATTATGTAAAATCAATTGCCTGATTCGAACTCCGCCTAGTCAAACCTGATCCGTCCATTACCGGCATGGCGGTAGGTTCACAGTTCGAATAAATAGGAGAGTAACGTCTGAGTTCCATCGATAATTACCAGCGCGCGTGCAAATTTAATAACTCGCGTTTTCGACTCGTGGCTTTTATATCGCACGACTGGGATGTGACAAGTCGAGGTTATGTCAGGAATACGATGCAATGTAGAGTTCACAATTTATTATTGGACTAAAGTAGTTGGTAAGTGACATTTTTGAATGTATCTTATTCTCTAGGTTCGTATTTATTTACTTTTTTATCGACAAATTAATCTCCCAATAATTTTAATCCTTGGTGGGGTTGGGTTTCACTAACATTCAAATCATCTGCTCAAAAACAACCAGACTCAAGACAAGCAAAGAGCAAGAAATTATATTTGAAAGTAAATATTCAAATTTAGGTAGTAAATAATATACAGACAGTATTGACAAAGCTACTTTAAAAACAACATCAGTATTTATTTTAAACTCATAGATTCTGATGTCATTTTATAATTTCATTGCGCGTCCAAAAACAACACAAAATCAACTGAAAACATCCACCCTTTATAGTTTACAAAAACCATTCCCAAACTAACGAGTTGCCTACATTTATTTATTCAAAGGGTCCATACAGCTAACTGAATAACACCTCGTCACGGAGTCGTGTAGTATAAACGCTCAGATCGTATTTGCTTACCGCTGGCGCTCGTCAATCACGCAGCCTGACTGTGCATTTCAATTTAAAGTACGCGGTACACTGACAGATGTAAGCTACATGTTCGCTATCGCCTAGCTTTGTCGCTGCGGTCGCTACACCGGCACCTGTCGCTAATATGTCGAAAGAGGATTAGTTGTACGTGTAATGAAATATTGTTATTAATGTTCCAATTTCAAAATGATGAATTTTACAGGTTGACGTTTGATGTATTGACGGGAATGTGTTTACTTACAATAATAGACTAACGAGAATGTACCCATGTAAAATAATTAAGTGAATGCCAAGTGAATGCTCATTAAATTGTTCTTGTGCCACTAAGTTATGAGTAAAAGACGTCAAAAGCGTAATCCCGTATATCATTGGTTTTGTAATAACTTTCGCTCGTCGTGTCTTATATGACCTTAACCTAACGTCATTTTCGGATTGATACGACAACTTGATTGCAATATTATTATTACTTTCGTGAGGAACTAAGTGTAAGCCACTAGATTTAAATAAAAAACACCACTATTTTAATTAAAACTCTTACCAAAGGGAGTACTCCATCACATATCTATCACCACGACTCATTTTAAGGCGAATCGGGAAAAAATCTTCGCACAAATGACCGCAAATACCACCAAAATCAATATTAATAAGTACAGCAATTAACTAGCATCATATATCGTCGCTTGGCTGTGTGCACGAGCATTACCCATCACCCAACTCAAATTAAGACTAACGATTCGACGGGCGTAATGCGGCCGGTTTTAATTTTAATTTGAAAACAAAATTCGACTTAACGACAGTCCGCGGCTCACCAATGTTTTCTTTTCAACTGAAATTATGATCGAGTTACCATTCAATTACAGGTTTTTGATGTTTACTCTAGTCTCTGGTTCGATCAAATTAAGGTTTCACTGGAAATGTTTTGGATAACCTTCCATTAAGGAGTATTTAATAAACGAGTCAACTTTTGTTTTATCAATGTATCATATATGTATATGTATATTTCAATTATAAAATTGAACATTTGTAAAACAATTGAAGAAACTATTCTTTAATTACTTATACGTTTTAGGAGAGCCCCAAGTCCAGCAGTGGATCGTTATAAGTCGAGCTGAATGTTTCATTCAATTATGGCCCCTAACGCCTTAATAATAAAGGACAAAATAGCTACTTAGTTAAACTATTCCCAAGAACTTTAAGTGATTCCATATTTCAATCAAAGTTAATATTTTCTAGCACTTCTTGGTTTTCGCTAAAATATAACAGCATTATTTATTCGAGAACGTGCTCAGCCTTAATCGGTTTCCATGGCAACCACAATAACAGGCAACCACAATCAATTTGCCTTTTATTGGTACAATCATTGAGATACAATTTATTTATTTGTTGAATATTTCTATGTCAGTTTTATTTATTCAAAACTTATTTTTGGTATTATTATTTTTAGAGATAATGTTGCGAATTTTTACGATAATAGTCGCTATGACTATTCAGTATATTTTGACGCTTTTCAGTATATTTTGTAACTACTTATATAAAATGCAGACTATAATTAATTATTGCAAACCTATGAACAAAGATCGTGAAACCATGGCTCATGGTTTGATGTTTGCGTGTTTGCAGACATGAATTTAACATGCACAGACGTCTAGACTAGCACAGTATGTATACCTAACGAACTATTAACTATTTAAATTTGGAAGGATCTAATCACTATCAAATAGAAGAACACTAAATATTTGATGACGTAATAAATCTTTGATAAATGAAATAGAGTGCTGTTATGAAGCTATGATGATGAGTAATTTAATAATGTAAAAAAAATGTTCTATATGTTTTGGACACTTACAAAATAAGTATGAAATGCTACTTCAGGGAAGCTTTGATTAAGGAAAAATCAACGAAAAAAAATGTGTTTCCAACTGGGATCATTTAAACAAAAGATTGTCAATAAACACTAAAAAAACACTAGTGGAATTTGACACATAATTAAGAAAACTTTATGGTTCTAACTATCCTGTCAGCAATTAGAAGCAAATTACAAGTGCAAAAAAAAACAAAACAAAAAAATACAAAGGGCAAGATCACTACTTTCTCACCCAAAACTATCCAACATTCACTTCTTTAACCCTACCTCTTCCAAGCATCGCTATCGCTTCAAAAAGGTTCGGTAGGTAGTATACTTTTTTCGAGAGCCCTAAATGACGGTAACTGTTGGGGCAGTTCTCATTACAGCCGCGGCCCGAACTCCTATTTATTTGATATCCTGCCACTTATGAGGTCGTGAACTGGTATTTTTCTTTTGATACTTGTTTACATCGACTATGTTTATGTGTGGAGAGAAATCTGGTATAGAAAAACCTTGTTTTGTTTTCGAGTGGAAGTGTTTTAAAATCTTATATGTAAAATTCTCGGTAGTGGTACAGCTAGTACACACCTAAGATTGTTGTGTTAAGTTAATGCGTTTTCATAGTGTATATCACATAACAACATTAATTTGCAACATTTAAAAAATCTATCAAACTTTAACGTATTTTTCATTTTGAACGCAAGAGAACTAAATATATCCCAGCAGGATAGATAACAAGTTTTATCTATAAACGATCAACCACACAGTCATTGTCACTCTCAAAATCAAAAACACCGCAACAAAACTTCCCAAGCTCGAAACACAATCGGCAAACAAAAGAAAAATTGACACAAAGGTAAATCATGGCGAACAGAGCAGAAAATGTACAAGAGCAAAACAGTCCAATCAGAAGCGTTTCCTAATCAAGCATCTAAATGTAATCAGCTCGGCAACAACGGACAAACTGGATTACTCGTCTGACGGTACAACTATGATTAATACCTGAATTACTGGCTTTTTAAAATCGACAGTTTTTCTGACTTTCTCAGGTGAACTGGTAATTCATTTGTTTTTGTTTGATGACATGATTTAAATGTGAATGGTTATTGGTCCTGGAAAGGTTTAGGGAGCTATAGAATGCACTCAATAATAGAATATTAAGAAGATAGTATGTTTGTTGGCTCGCTTCCTGCTAAGGTAGGATGCAAAGATGCAGTTCTTCAGCATACAGATGACATCCACTGCTGTTATTTTATAAATATTCTGAACTTTTAAATGCTATGAAAAAAATTAAGGCTGAAATATTTTCCAAAATTCATTTTTTACCTAAGATCAAAGCTTTTAAGCATGGCTAACGGTATGACTTGGCTTCCTAGAAGGCACATTTGATATCTAAATATGCTACAAATTTGTACCCACTCATCTAAGTAAATACAAATAAACTGTTTGCCGGAAAACATTCCTTTATTGTTCGTAACCCTTAACGATGACATTCGCTGAAATTCGAAATGACAGCAGAAAGCGGCTGAGGCATGCCAATCGAATTTTACTTATACAAAGCAATAGAAGGTGGTGGAAGGCACAAACGGGAGCGATTTACGTAAGTACGTTATGACAGTGTGCAAGAGCTCGAGACAAGCAAAGCAGTAGGAGTACAACAGACGGGTAGACAGATAGATAGACAGACAGACAGAAAGACGGACAGACATCGGATTTTCAGTAATTGGGGTATCGTCTTCACTCTTTGGGTCTACTTAGACAAGAAGAAACTGTACTAAACGTTATTAAAGTAGCCGCTGTGGAAGCAGAATAGGACACTACACGACATAGAGCGTTGCTGTGAAGGCGACCTTCAGGTCTTTAAATCGCTATCGACCGAGACTTGTACCACAAAACAAACGTCTCGCGTTGATATGACGGCTTTTATCAGGTATTGTTTGGCTTTTACGATTGATGCGAGGGTGGGACCGGGTTAGCCGGCAGTCATCGATACATCAAGTATACAACAATATTTATAACAACTTCCACGTTCGTGTACCAAATTACAAAAAATTTTGATTCCGGGTTTGAATTTGCGGAGTTTAGGATTGAGTATAATTGATTGCAGTCTTGGCAAATGTCAGAAATTACCAAGCATGAATACTTTGATTGGGATATACGTTTTAAGAAATCTTCTTGTTTAACAGATTTTTTTTATCAAAGTTACATAAAGAAAAACCAAAATTTTTAAATTTGATTTTTAATTAAAACTTTGTTCGAAAATATGTAGCTTCAAAAAAAAAATTAAATTAACGTATTGATAAAACAAACTGTGCGAAAATATCATACATTCAAAAATGATCAACAAAAATGTTCTCGTCATTCATATAACTTGGCTTTACGCTTAATATAAAAAAAATCGTGAAAGACAGGCCAAGCATTATCAAATTAAAAATCGGCTTTACAAAGACCATGTAAATAAATTTCGGCATTACTATAAAGAGGCTCTCAGCAAACTTCATGCACTTTTAAATAATAAAGCTTTTATATTAATATGTGAAAAGGCTTTATTAAAACGCATTTAGGTGGTGCTTTTAGGAACTCTAAAAAAGGTAAGAGTTTTTGAAAGTAAATTTTTACTTTGTTCTAAACTTGGTGTGTTAAAAATCCTACTTACTACAAAAGGCATAATTTAGATTAGATCATAATATAAGTCTTAATTGTTTGTTCTGTACAGATTAGTTTATTTTTTACCACATTTAGCCTCTATAGTCTTAATATGTGGCAAATGTATCTCTTAGATTCTTCCCTTCTAGTAGTCGCGGTCTTTTCGCTCGTTTCGGTCTTTTTTGCTTCTACCAATTCGCTAGGAAGTTCTCGTCAATTTCAACCAGGACGAATTCTTCAGCAACAATAGAAAATAAAGTTTAAAGAGATTTCATCCAGGGACCGGCCGGATACTCATTGAAAGGGTTTTTGAAGGGGTTTTTTTAAGCGCTTCAAGAAAAAACCCTATGACATATGTTACACCTTCGAACGGATTACTGGAACCCTGTTCTGAACAGGTTACCCTTTACTACCCTGTAACACTGTAACAGGGTAACCCACTCCAACCTAAGACAATGCAATATGCACTCTTTATCTTAGACATTAGTTTGAAAATAGTATAACCACGAGCGCACGTGACATCTTACCGCCCAGCGGCGCCATTGTTGCATTTACCGAGCGACTTGTAAACATGGAATAAAAATCATTGTGGATATGATCTTACAGTTTAATTTTGCTTGTCGCACTTTTCAAACGTTGTGATATATATTTTTCGTGTCTATACTTGTAGACCAGGGTGGATAATTTTTAAAACCAAATTAAAAAATAGTAGGATGAAACCCATTAGAAAAGGAGGGGAATATTATAAAAATAAAAGGAAAAATAATTTACGGGTGATCTGAGGTCGGGAAGGGGGTGGGAGTGACGTTTGAAGAGTAAAAAACGGTTTTTATAAATTTCCGGCAAAACTAAAATTCGTATCGAAAAAAGTCAA
This sequence comes from Trichoplusia ni, assembly GCF_003590095.1. Taxonomy (NCBI): domain Eukaryota; kingdom Metazoa; phylum Arthropoda; class Insecta; order Lepidoptera; family Noctuidae; genus Trichoplusia; species Trichoplusia ni. The sequence continues at coordinate 16,126,535 of NC_039483.1, forward strand.
ATGGCAAAGTTCTAAAAGAAAAAGATCTAAAACTTTTGTGTTTACATTTTTTTCACATAACCTAAAAATCTAAATCTAATTTCAAAAAATCTAAAAAACCAAGATTGTGGTTTTTTATTTTTATTTTTTACAAAAAATTATTTTTGTAACGAAATTTGGTGAAAACTTACTTTTTTGTGTCCCAAATACGCTGTAATTTATTTGATTAAAAATATTTATTTTTCACCTTATTTTGAATTAATATAAAAAAACACTCTAATTTTCAATCGAAAATTCACCCGTCAAATCTGCTCAGAAAATGCAAAAAATGAAAAAAAACTTGTATTCGATTTTTTTTTAAATTATTATAAATAATTTCATCTAAAAAATTTGATCTCATTTTGTGTTCAATAGACCAATAATCGAGGAAGGTTTTAGGCTAGGTATATAAAATTACGCTGCAACTAATAGGAGCGAAGACTTAATGGAAAATGTGGCAAATACGGGGAAAAATATTAATCTTCGAGGGCTTTCGTTCAAAAATTCCTAACTTATATCTTCTAACCACGCGGACGAAGTCGCGGGCAACAGCTAGTTACCTATATGACGTTTCGCGCGTAGGTAGTTTGTCCGAGAGGCGCGAGTCGCGGCGCGACGCGTCGGCGACAGAAGAAAATCAGCTGTAGTCTTAGTAAAGCAATGAGGGGCCGCTAGGGTGCAAGTATGCAGCTCAAGTTTAGTGGGTAATTCAGGGTAACACGAATAAAAGCCTTTCGTGAAGGTAACCACTTCAAAGGGTTAAGTTATTGAAGGGGTTAACCCCTTCACGTGGTTACCATAATGAAGGTGTTAACCATTTCGCTGGGTTTCGAGGATGTAACTCGAACAAAAGGTAACACTGCGATATGAGTTACCCCGTGTACGGGTTACCCTGTCAAACGGCTTAACTCTAAAGTGGGGTTGTCCGGTCCCTGATTTCATCAACAGCAGTCACATTGCCATCAGTTTCATCTCTTGAACTCATCAGATCAATTTTTTATGAGCATCATAAAGCAGACAATTAATACTCATGAATATACCGAGTATTCTGATTATTCCATTAGTGACGTCACACAGAGTCGTATTGGGGCGATAGGGTGTCTTCTCATAACTCGAGAGACAGAATGGTGCATTTTGCAGCCATCAACAACGTAAAAAATTACAACATTTTTGTCCTGGCAAAAAAAGTTTAAATCAGGGCTGTCATTTTTGATACCGACCCTTTTTTTTTCGGATACTAAGTCATAAAATGTCTCCATATCCTAAAGAGTCAGACTTCTACGGACTTAAACCCTCGGTTTCTTTGTATGCCCTTCCCCGGGACCACCTTGATCCTTTTCGACAATCCCGCTGCCCCGGCAGGCATCAGCTGTTGATTTCTCTTAGAGGTGTGCGTGGAACACAAACGCTTGCTTGGTCTTGATGGGGCGGTGATAACCATTCACCATCCACCATCCATCACCCATCACACGCCGTCCGCAGGCCCCTGCCGACGTGGTCGGGGGTCATCAAGTGGCTCCCCACGCCCGAAGCGTCTGCCACGGCGGTGGGGTCGCTAGGCTCTTTGCCTCATCAGTACGACCCTGACGTCAAAAAATCGTGACGGATCCGTACCGTCAGTGCTTACACGCCCCACGACTGTTTGCGTCGTTAACGAGCTAGTGCTAATTAACGACGAATCTTAAGTATCACTGCTAAACTAACTGCAGTCTTCTGTACCTACATATAAGGCACGCAGCTAAGATACTTCCAAACTTTCTGGGTATGTGCTTTTATAACTTGCTATGATTTAAATTGTCACCTAAACTTTAAAGAAAAGAGCTTTGATTGTTATCGATGAAATTTGGAGAGATCCATTGATAGAAGAAACATGGGTTATCAAAAGCCGATACCTATAAATCGGCTTGAACTCTTTCATGACGTCAGGAACTGCTAAATTCAATAACGAACATTCGGTTTGTCTTATGCTATTCTGACATAGTAAAAATACGATTCCATTATTTTTACTATCTAAAAAGCGGAACTAACCAGATAAATATTGTCATGCTTCGTCAATATTTTTTTCAACGACATAATATCCTAATGTTTTCTTCACATTTCTCCTTTTTCCATTCCATTTTTCATCATCTTTTCTCACTTAAACACACCAGGATCGTGTCGCACCCGTCACCCTGACGCTAACTCTCGCGGAGTGTTTGCGTCATTAACGAGCTGCTACTAATTGACGTCGAGACTCTGCTGTCATTTCATGCACAGTTCAACTGCAATCGTCTGGATATTATGCACTCAAATCTTCTTATTGACACTAGTAAGTTAATTGCTGAATCTTGTGTAGACATGAATGAAATGGAAGAGAAGAGAGAATTATTGAAATAGTTCTGGAAGTTCTTTTTTAAGCGACTTCAAAAAAAGGAGGTTCTCTGTTCGATTGTTTGTATGTATATATGTATCTTTGTCCGCGATTATCTCGCGTTTGGATGAAGCAATTCGAATGCGGTTTTCAGGAATGTATTTGATACATTCAGGAGAAGGTTTTAGTGCTTTAACCGACTCAAAAAAGGAGGTTTTGAGTTTAACCAGTAAGTAGGTATGTATGTATGTATGATTTTTAGTTATTATCATCAAAAAGATTAAAGTAAGGATGAATGTTTATGACTCTTTTACGCAAAAACAACTTAACGGATTTTGACGAAATTTGGTACACAGATAGTTTATAACCAGGTTTAACATTTTTTCCCAATTTTATGTTTCAGTGGGATTATTTTCGATTTGTATAAGGCGGAGACGCTAGTTTTATAATATAGTTCGAAATATAATTTTTCCAAGGGCGTGTTTTACCTTTTTCTGAAACCAAATTAAACAACATCCATAAGAACATAAAAAGAAGATGACGAAATAGGTGAAAAGAGAAATTTGATTGCTGTCCTAATTTCTAAAAGTACAATTTAATTTGTATTTGATGAAATTTATATAAGAAAGTACATGAAAATAGGTCACCTCAGAAATATGTTAATAGACTAACGTTTCAAGTCCTGAATTTATTAAACTATCTTAATTAAAGAAGATTGTCGTCTGTTAGTTTCTTGTAACTATGTTATTACAAAGTAGGCAGAGTCAGTATATTTTACTATTAAAACTGTCTCTATGTCGCCTATTTTACGTCTTTAATTTTAATTTTTGCTGATATACAATGTAATATGAATAAGAAAGTTTAAATGCTCTAATGAGAGGTTGTCATTTTCTGATAAAAAAAAACCCGAATAAAATAGAATGCATACTTGTATTAAGCATCAAACTTAAAACCAACATAACAAAATTAATACCTACTTCACAAAACCTATTCACGTACCTCACACTGAAAAATGTTCAAACCTCCTTTGTAAAACCGTCTAAAACTCAATGCAAAATTACACAAAATTTGACGAAGCATCATAACACAGGTGGGCCGAATCTAGGGCATAACAGCCAATGACCCGGAAGAAACCTAGGTGGTGGTCAGATAACCGGGATGCATGGATACACGCTTATGTCAAAATTTGCTTGAATACAGCAGAGAGATTTGGTTATTGGATTGTGGGCTCGTTTGTATGGGCTAGGATTTCAATATGGTTGGCTACGTTCGCCTTTTCGTAAAGTAAGCTGTGTGTTTTGGTGATGTCTGCGATTTTTGAATAATTCGTTGAGATATTTACTTATAGTTGTTTGTTTTCGTGTAGATTTTAACGAACTTTTTGGAAAGAAAGTCTATCGTCACATTTTTTTGTCAATTATGTGCGTTACCCAATCAATTAGGTTGGGGAATTTAAGTAAGAAGTCGATCGATATAAAACAGCTAGTTTGGAGTGGTAGTTGATACTAAGATCTCAGGAATATGCTACGCAAACTTTTGTATCAAAATTTGGAAATACTATGAAATATTACATTTCAGTTCAAAGAAAGTAATACATATAAGTCTTCTATGATAGGAGGTACATAGTGTCGGGGTAATTACATTTACAGAAATTTTAATCACCAATTTTACATTAATTTAAATGATAAGGTATTTCATTGTTTACTAACATTACACCCTAATTTAATGGGAATTATTATTAATGGCATGGTAATTCCCATGTTAGGGGCAAGTTAATTGTCATTAGGGATATAATTTAGAGCCCCTGCTGCTAAGGTCAGATTCTCTAAGTGATAATAATGTTCGATAATTTTGAAAATTTATTTGATATTTTTCTGGTGTTTTTTTTAATAAACGAAGTAACAGCTGAATGTTTAAACGAAGTCTTTAGAGTCTTAGATAAATGCTTACCTTAATGCTACTATTATACATCAAAATAAAACATTCTTGGAAGAAAGATAGACAGACGTAAAGGCATGTAGAAGACGGCGACTTTTTTAGTCTTATTTTAAGTTATTACAAAAACACATTTTACTCTAAAATAAAAGCTTATTCATAAAAACAACCCCGCAAAATAGTTTCAATAACCCCAAAAAAATTCATCAGAAACCTTTCTGTTTTTCAGTATTTCACAATATGGCCAGCCAGACGCAGTACAGCAAACGAGCATCAGACTAATTAATGCTAAATCTTTCTGTCTATATAATCAAGTGGCCTCCGCCCTCCAGCCCTCTTTCACTCTTCAGATTTGTTGGATTTTTTCAAGTACTTTTAATTGAGCGTTTTGCCAATTTGCAAATTAAAAGCCGAATTAAAATTATTATGTCTGCGAGGGAGCATTACAGAGACCAGATACTTGAATATGCATTATGTTTTAGAATGTTAATGGTGTTCTTAGATTATTGTGTTAATTTATTTTCTTGTTAAATATTAATTTAAGATTTTAGGTTCTAGTTAATGATTATTATATCACTCTAAAGTAATTAAATTAATTGATAATTCATTATTTAATTGGTATAAACAGAGGCAGACTTTTCCTAAAATGACAGTAGGTAATGGTTTTATAAAAAAACATACGTAAAATCGCAATACGCAAGACTGCACAGCTAGTGTCGTTATAAAAGTAAACAAGTCACTCACACATATCTGAAAAAACAGGACCTCAAGTTTTGACTTATTACTCAACATCCTTTCAAATAAAAAGCTGCTTCGCAACACAACACTGCCACACAAACATCACCCATTACCCACCGCACCATCTACCCACGCAAATAAATTAAAAGCCCCTTAAAATAAAATACAAAACTAAAACAAACCAAATTACTGTCAAATATAACAGACTGACACGCGAAAGGTGTGTTTATATATGTAATAACAATAAATTTGTGGCTATAATTCAGACCCTTTACAACGACCCCGTAAAGCAAAACTTGTGGTGTTAAATAAGTGAGACAGTGTACTTTAACGTATCGCTCCATCTCGCTTCAACAGTGAGAGTGATCTTGTTTTAAGTTTTCGTGGTGAAGGCAGGTAGGGTAATTGTCAGTGAGCCCCTAATGGGCCAGCCGTGATAGAATGACCCTTCTCTACTCATTAATGTTGATATAAAATCTGTAAACACATCAACATTTGTGTTTTCAAATTCTGTCCGATCCAGTTTTTAATATGGATTTGGTGGATTATTTAGATTTGTTGTTTCGGTCGAATGATTGTTATTTGAGTTAGTTATTTGAATGCTTCTAATTCTGTTTCTGGGGTACGGCCGTTTGAATGGAATGTATAAACATGATTATTCTTATAGCATTGTATCGTGTTAAATTGGGGGACATTATCTTCACGATTCATCCGCATGTTTTAAAGCAGTCGTTAATAGGCTCTTAAGCGCCATATAAAAATACTCTTCCGGTTCATTTTATAAAAATCTTGGCAGATTGCAGTAGATTTCGCGTATAGCAGATTGGTCACCGCGTAAAACCCTCGTATGACTTATCATGGGCTCAATCCCTCCCACGACAAGCATTTTTATGATCCACAAATGCTTGTTCTGAGTCTGGATGTCTTGGGCATGTGAAAGAAATAAATTCCTTGGCGCGGGAGTTGATTGAAAATATGTCCTTAAAATGTATCCTAGTAGGTGTATTAATTCTAGATTGATGTCGTCAACAGAATCAAGTCAAATAATATAAAGAAATACGTTACACTCAACAAAAGCTTCAGAATTTCGTAATCCAAATACTTGATAAGTTATTGCTCTTTGTTCCATTCCACTTTCTCACACCTATTCAAATCGAGTTGAATAATCACGTTTGTAATTAAACTTCAGATTAATTTAATAGAAGGCTTTATTATTTAAATCTTCGTGTATTACTCGAGTAAAACACATAATCGTTATCGTATAACAAAATATGATTGGTGAATTGTTCGTTGGTCGCGTAAAATTTCGAAAACTGTTAGTTTAAATTGTGTGATTTTGGTTTCGAATTATTTGTCTACGAAAAGTTGGAAATGTTGACTTATACACGGCCAAAGTCACATATCATAATTGACAGTAATAAAGTCCTGTAAATATCCCTCTGCTCGGCAAGGCTAGCCTTCGACATTTCCCCTATGGTGAAATATTTAGCATTGATCACTGCAGTAGTGCAATACGAGTTGGTGACTCTAGATTTTTATCTTTGGGATCATTGCAAGCTTTGACTGCTTATCAGTCGTAAGAAAGTACATATTATAACTTTAATAAAAGCCCCTTATTGCGGAAATATAATCACTATGCAGCACTACAAATCAATTGAAAAAAAAAAAACTTTTTCTTTGTATCTCGTAAATTTAAATCGACTACCTTCTAAACTCCACCGCGGTATATTTTTGATACAAATGTGTCACATTCCGAGATAAGTTAATGAAATAGCTGAGGCGTAGGATAGGCAGACGTCACGTCACAAGAATTTATTACACACGCTGTAATAACAGGCTGCTATCACTTTTTAAGCTTGTTAATACGACGTGTTCGTTAGAAGAAACTCTTTTACATTACACGATCGATTTTGAAGATTTATTCTATCTTAGTTTAGATTCCATAGTGGGAGTAGTATAGAAATGGTCTGTTAATTAAAAGAGCATATGAGGAAAACAAAAATGACAGCAGAACGACCTGGACGTCTTTATTGGGAACTAGCTGTTGCCCGCGACTTCGTCCGTGGTTAGAAGATATAAGTGAGGAATGTTTAACGGTAGCCCTCGAAGATGAATAATTTTCCCTGTTTTTTCCACATTTTCCTACTAATCGCAGCTTGATGGTATATAGCCTAAAACCTAAATACTCCCTACTACCCTCATCCTCGATGAATGGTCTATTAAACACAAAAATATTTTTTCAATTTGAACCAAGTACATAGTTCCTGAGTTCCAAACAAACAAACTCTTCAGCTTTATATATTAGTATAGAAGTATAGATTTGCAAGTAATAGCAAGAACCTGGAAACTACGGAAAGAAAATACTCTTTTGTCTAGCAATGAGACCATGCAAGGATAAAAATCCGAGCGTATGGTCCCCCATCAAATTTATTTATTTACATATTTGGAACCATAAGTAAATAAATAAATTAATTTGGATAATTGATGACCGTAAGACCAATGCTTAACCTCGATCTTTAGTTAGTCTTTTTTTGTTGCAGTAGTAGCAAGATACATAACATTGTAGCTGGATAACTATCACATTCTTGAGATAGAGTCCGGTGATAAACGGGAAGACAGACAGCGGTGCCTCAAAAATATTGTTCCGTTTTACCCTTTGTATACGGAACTTAAAACCCAATAACATAATGAAATAGTTATTCCACGCAACTAGCCAAAACTTCAACGGCTCTACCAACTCCTCTTAAAGCAAAAGTGTGATATTTGTGGAAGTAGGATGACGTAGAAAACGTAGAGCGTCATCTCTCTTTCCCACCTGCAACAGGCCCCTGACAACGTTAGATAATAAAAAAACTGCATTCTCCTTACATATCTCTTATCGCTCCAAAGAAAATCGCGAGGATATGGCGTAAACAAAAATATATGTCACAGGTTTTCATCGATTCCTTTTCACTTCATTAGGCAACAGATCTGCCATACAATATTCTGCTTCGTCAAACGTGGGTAGATTTAAAACCCCCTTATTTAACCTCCAAATGAGGCCTTCCAATGAGAATTTATTGTGATGTTTAGAGGATAATAGACTTGCCTTCGTAACTTTCAGGGGTAAGGAGTCTGACTGCATGGATAGTCGAGTGTTAAAGGTTACCGCTAGAGACCCTCTGTACGCGAAGTGTCGCGAGTTCGGTTCCCACGTAGGATAAGAGTTTTTGTGATCCGCAAACGCTTGTGCTGAGTCTAGGTGTCTTTGTACATGTGACTTGAATGTTCGTGAAAATCCGACGACATAGAGATTAAATTCCTTAGTTATAGAGTCGTTTTACAAGCTCTTAGCGTAATAGTATCGAGAACACAGGACAGCGCACTACACCGCGTAGAGCGCTATCTTCTTTTTCGCAACGGTAACGAAACTACCGAATATCATTTAAACAGAGATCTAAATTATCGTTGCTGCATGGTGCTTATTGCGTTCTGCTTTATGACGTCATAAAGAGTCGTTAGAGTAAGGGGTGTAAATGTACGGCTTGATACGATCATCTCTTTTACTCATTCGACTTATGCATTGCATTTAAACTTCAATTAAGCTGCCTCGTTCGTTGTTCTTAGTAATTTTATGATCGTATCGTGCCCGTCGGATCGGAAGTTGTAAAGAACCCCTTTACGCGGTGGTCTATCTTTCTTTTCGATCGAACGCAAGAAATGTCGTTAGCTAATGAACCAATGGCACTTATTTCTATTTACCTACGTACGCCTATTTCCGACCTTATCTAAACGTAGTAAGGTCCAAATTGGTTTGTAGTAAAAAATAAATTGGGCATGTGAAATATATTGCTTTATAAACAGCATGTCAGTTTTATTTTTCTTCTAAAATGGTGCAACGTCTTTTTGATGACCGATAAAGAGTGTTTATGAGATGGAAATCTTTTTTGTTAGGGTTCGCTGGTAACTTGAAACGTTTATAGAGTATATGATAGCTATTTAATATTTGGTCTGTGCCAACGATCCGTTAAGTTCACGAACTTTGGCAATGGCTTTAATGACAGTATTCTAAAAAAATATTGTGTCAAATTTGGTAGAAGTTTCTTTTTCCACAGATTTTTTACATAATAATGATTTAAAATAAAAGGCGTCAAATAAACCAAGTTACACAATTTTAAACTTCTCTACTAGAAATGAAATAATAGAAAACCAATTTCTAACCAACGCTGATGTGCTCATATATTAACTATATTTCATCATAATTTACTACATAAAAATATCTAAATAAGCTACGCCGTAGCATAATGAACATTTTTAAAGCTACAAAACCTCCACAATAGCCACAATATCGTTGAAATTGCACGGTCCACCTTGAACTTGACCTCTTTCATCACAATAACCCAATCCCCCTGAATCGCAGCTGAAAGCCACTGCGGTATCGACAACAGCGTTCTGTACCTTATTTTTCATCCTAGTATTAAAATGGTCTGTTTTCTCTTCGAGTTTTAGTGAAAGAAACAATTTTGATCCATTGTGTTTATTTAATAAGTATTGGGATATCGGATGATTTGGTATCGATGTTCGATTTGCTTTCTTCGTCGTTTTGTAAAGATTTGAGTTTATTATTTATAATAGAATAGTTATTACTTATTTTGTCAGTTTTGCAATATTTTACCCCATTTAAGTGATACCTACACAATTTTAGGATTAACTTGAAATCGAATAGGAACTTGGGTTTTATGTTCCCAATAGCCTGTAAATTACCTACAGCTGGGCAATTCCATAAGGTTTCTTCACAACTGTATCCTACCACTAGTTATAAGTTCTCCTTAAAAGTCTAAGGAATTATATTATGATATAACCAGAAATCGATACGGATCTTCCTATCACCAGCTTAGTAAACCACGAGGCACGCAAAGTGGCCTAATTGATGTAGTACGAAGTATGCCCTTTAGGGAATCGGACCCTCGGACCTCAAACCGATTCCCAGTTCAGTAAATATTCCCTTTTAATTTTAATTAAGTGAAGAAGGCAAACATATCAACAAACGTAGGTAATGAAACAGTAATTTAATTATCTGAAATATTCGTATGTAACGAGATGGGACCACTTCCATTCGTTTACATTTTATTGCTGTGCTAATTAAACAAGATAACGAAATTTTATTTAATTTTTGGGTATGTGTGTGTGTTTACCGGTATTTGCTTGGTAAAAAGCTCATTGTACACATATCGTTACCACTAGTAAAATATAGAGCTAATTTACATTGGTATTATTGATATATTTTCTACATCGTACAAAATGGATGTTTTAAAAAGTTCTTGACAGCAGAACAGAATTAAAAAATAGTTTTCGAAAAGAGAACTATATTCATACCGATAGCTTACGGTTCAACAAGGCTTAGTTTAAAGAAAACAACAAAAAAAATAAAAGCTGCCAGTGCTCATCGAACATGGTAGTACGATAACAGTAGCAATGCTGAATCGATTTAAAAAGTTACCGCCAGCCTCACCCATCTGCGGGAACAAAGTTATTTAATAAAAATATATTTTCCGCGACAATCCCGGGATTTCTGTTCTGTCCCGGTCCGGGAAGGATTTGATGCCTCTTAGCTGGCCGCTTTAATTTTTCGTGGGAATTTTAGAAACAATAATCGGATGTAGCAGCGAATGGATGGTTTGGATTTAAAATTCTCGGATTTCTTATATTGGCTCTAGGATTGACTTTTGGCAAGCCATTTTTATTTTTGGCTTTTATTATTAATTCCGATTGGAAACTTTACATGTTTCTTTTTAACCGATATAACCTGCTTTTTCAAGATGCATTCATTGCTTTTGTACCATCAAGCAAACAGACTGTCTTTCTACGCTAACCCAACAATAAATTAAAAGATCGAAAAATAAAACCTAAAAATTTCCAAAAACGAAAAACTCCTTTAACTCCCTAAATGATAATTAATCAGGCAGCATACAGGGCCCTCTTTCAGCACACCTCCATTTAACAGACACGAGAACTATTTAGCGGCAAATTACAAGAGGACGGGGGAGTTGACTCAATAATTTGAAGCACATCTATCAATTAGAGGCTTCACTCGTTGAGCAATTAAAATGAGTTGTCGGGCTCGACGTGGGGAGACAAGATGTTGCTACAAGGATGGATTGTATCAAACTAGCTCTTGCGTGCGGCTTCGCCCACGTTAATGTCACTTATATAGGCAGGAAGTGTCGTAGGAATTTCTTAGACTTAAGGCCAAATCTGTATTGAGTTTTACATAAATCAGATTTGCAGAAAATATGAAACATGTTGTAGAAAATAAGTGTATAATAGAAATCGAAATCCTCAGAAGAACAATTGGATCGCTATTTATTTTTCTCTATCAAGTTTAAGAGAAATTGTAGATACCTTGATGTTTATTTTTACAAACATTAAAAGCAAGATACCAGTCACAAGTTTCTTCAAAATGTATTATGAACGTACAAAACAAGTAGTGCATCATTTTATCGGCCCACTGTGTAACGCCAGCACTTACTCCTTAGTTTGGCAGACAATGTAAACGTCTGTCTGTTCCTGGCTGCGGCAACGTAGTTCCTTGTCATAAAGTAACTATATTTTAAATTGAAATGAAAGTGTCTTATAGATTCCTTGAGCTAAAGCTGTGTATAGTCAGTCTGCTTGCGACGCCCAGTAACCACCACACCACAAGGGCTAAAAAAAGAGTTATCAATTTGGCTGTATTTTGGGATGGAAAGTCACATTTAATATGATATGAATGAAAAAAAAAGGCATCTAAAGACAAAAATACTTATGCTGGGAAAAGGCTAAGCAGAAAACAGTATACCTATGTAACTACTTCTGCCGCAATTTCTAGATAAACTTAATAAAAAGCTGTTGGATCTGAATAAGTGGAAAGTTGGAACTCTTTCGCTTTAAATGTTCTTTCAAATATTTTAGTTTTAATGCTTAATATGTATACCTAAGTGGTTGTTTTGATAGTTTTATTTTAGTTTCTTATTCATTCTTTGTCCGTTCGGCGGTTGTCTGAAATTGCTTTTAGCGATAAGAGCGGGATGTTCAGACTGTTTCTACATTTACATTTCTCTAACGTATTAGGTACGGTATATAATATTTTGTATGTACCCATGAGTCTATCTTTGTATGTTTTCTCTTTATATGTACTTATTTACATCCATTCTTTTATGAAATAATACAAGTACTCCAAAATATTTAATGGTGATTTAACTGCTTTGAAATTTTTACAATTATTACTGAGAATTTTATATTATTATGTATGTATGTTTGTAGTACCTTCTGACAAAGAACTTTCTACTTCTAACAAGAATTGAGGTATTTTACTCTTTTCATTTCAACTCTAAGCGAAGACCATGCTCTCATCACCAAAATCGCATTTCGAGCAAACAAAATACAACGCATCCAATCACGTATCCACATGAATAAATTAACATCGAGTAAGAGAACGACTCTTTACATCAGGATGCATCCTAAAAAAGGCATTAGAACCTGTCGTTTTGCATACAGCCGTCCGTCTAGCTTAAGCCATACCGTTTCCTTTACAGCGAGCCATATTGAGTCGCTGCAACTTGGATTATTCATGGAAGTTGCCGTCTGACCGCATAGCCAGCACGTCTTAACGTAGTCATTTTGGTAACAATGTCTTAGATGATCTAGGTCAACCTTGGAAGCTTGGAGATTTGCCGGGATATCAAATTGTTGAAATCGAAGAACTAGTTTATGTTATTTTAGAGAATGCTTTTAATATATTGTTCTGAACCCAAAGTAAAGTTGTTAAAGCACTTGTTATGGAATTCAGAGAGAACGAAGGTACCACAAACATCCAGAAGACAATGTAGAAAATATGATTTTTTTCATTGTCCCGACCGGAGATCGAACAAGGCACCTCAGAGCTAGCGACACCTTGAACCGGTGCGTACGCCACTCGACCACGGAGGTCGCTTTTGAAGCAATGCAATATTTTCTATCGCACTGTCTCAGAACATATCTATATCCATCTTTTGTATAGATCGTCAGCTATCGTGAGCCACTGGTTGATACCACATCCAATGACAATGACACGGTTCTTTTTGAGGAAAACAAACAAACAAGTTTCTTATGCACCCTACTCAGTTATTATCCTCATTTATCTTATGACAACCACACTTATTAAATAGTCATTATTCTAGAGTCATGACAGGTTGATAACTGACTCATTTATCATTTTGTCAACATTCTGATATTACAATGATTCCTTTCACCTTGACCCGGTAATCAGGTATCGATCAAATAATGTCCCAAAATTACCCCTACTTTGGTATTATCTTTACATATTCCTATATTGTCTAGTACTTCGATTGTATCTGAAAGTCCAGCAGAATCAATTTTGACTCAAATATTTATTAAACTCTAGCTGTTGCCCGCGACTTCGTCCGCGTGGTTAGAAGATATAACTTATAATTTATACCTGCCTTCTATCTATCTATCTGCCTTCTCTCTATCTTGTAGGATTCAGTCAGCGTTTGCAATGTAAGCGCAAAAAATGTGTTTTTTACGACCTCTCATAAGAAACCTCAAAAATTGTAGCCTATGTGTTATTCTGATGTATAAGCTATATTGTGGTAAAGTTTCATTCAAATCCATTCAGTAGTTTTTACGTGAAAGAGTAACAAACATCCATACATCCATACTTACAAACTTTCGCCTTTATAATAGTAGTAGGATACCTTCCATATTCATTCCTTACATTTCTTCTTCAGAAAAAGAATATACCTATTTCGGCGAAATAGCTCCAGTTCACGAGAAAAGGGCTAAAGTTTTAAGGAAAAACTCCAGGATTATTCTATACCCTTTTGACCTCATTAATAAGGTAGATTGCCTAAAAACCATTTTAGTTGTATTGACTGGGTTTCCGACATCTTTTTTTGCTCGTAATACCGTGGCTGTAGCACTTAGGAAATAAAATACGTAACTTTTTGGCGCTAGGGAAGCCTTTGGCGACTTAAATGTGGAGAGGATTTTAGTAAAATTATGCTTAAGAGAATTTTTTTTAAGTTAATTGAGTTTTAATAGCCTTGGAAGTTGAAGTCAGATGCAATATGGTATTAATATTTCTACTAATAATTTCATATAGGTTTGTCAGAATTGCAATAGGTAGGTTTTGACGTAACAAAATTAGATAGAGCTATCCCATACTTTAACTTCAAGTAAATATACAGAATAAGAACCCCGATGTTTTAGGTAGCAGGAGTGAGGCGGTCCTAAAGGTTTAGCGTTTCATAGAAATTCTTCTTGATAAAAAACTAGATGACGTTTGAATCCTCGTACAAATTTCGACACTTATCTGAATAACTCGACTAAGTCAATGCAGCATACGTCAGCAAATGTGGTTCAGAAAATCCGTACTGCAATATTGCATAAACATGTCAAAGCCTGATACAAATTGACCTAATACCGACAATGCAAGTGCTGAACACGAGGATCTTTCCACGAACGCGGTATTGTTCACAGAATTACACAATGAATGTTTCAGGCCATGTTCCATTTGTCAATTCCGATAAAATGCTTCAAATTATCAACATTGACTGGTGCTGTTGGTACTTTGCGGTTTCATTGATTATATTCATATAATCTATTATGAACATTACTACCAAAACTAGCTTTTTTGGGGCTATTCTAATTTAAACGTAGAATAAGTTTATTACCCCATTTTTTATAGAAACATGATATATTTTTTCAATATTATTATCCCTACATAGATAAAAAGCCCGTTTGCAACATATATGAAATTGTCTTACTTAGACCGATTTTTTTTTAATTCACTTACTAAAGTAGAGCAATAAAACTGGTGAAACTGCAGGTTTCATACAAATCGTCTAAAGAGAGGCAAACTAGATACCTATCTTTATGACCGTACCAAACAAGATAAACCTAAATTTCCTGTCTATCTTTTTAAAGTGGCAAAAAAATTCATCATCTGTGAAAATTTAGCTTTCTGTATAGCCGTGACATGTTAGTTCATGAGATCCTGCCTATGACAGACTGGCTAGCGGCACCCTCATAATACAGATCGTTTTTTGCGCTCTTGATACAGAACCCTAAAACGCATTACCACCCTAGTCAGCTGAAACTGAAGCTACGTCAAAGTGCTTATAATATAGATATACTTAATCAATTAGTGTCGATCATTCCTCTGACACGGCGTATGTACGATGCACCAATAATTCATGCGCAGCTTGCAAAGTGACGTCATACTGCGGTTAAGAATTTACGCTTAATACTTTTTAATTTGTGATGTTTAATATAAAGCTTATACGAATTACGTCGTTTTGTTGTTCATATAATATTATACTGTAGTACTATTAAATTTTATTGTTCAAATAACAGGTAATCTAGATTCATAATTGAATTTCTATTCAAGACTTATATCTAGCTTATGTGAAATTATGATGCTGGACTTTAACGTTAAATACAAAATAAGAAAACCAAATCGAAATGGGTAAATACATCAGAAACATATTTTTTCCTGTAAAACAAGTCCCGCTTTTTTTTGTCAACCACCCTTTCTGTTTATCCAATAGCAAGGTGTATTCAGTTGATAAATGCTAAAATTAATTGTATAATTTGTTCGATCCATCTGGTTCGGTCTCTGGAGTGATCGCGGCGCTAACTTCACAGTTCTAAGTCAGGCTACACTTCGATTGTGGTCTAAGTAATTTACAAGACTAGCATTAATTCTACAGAATAATATGGATATATGAAAAGAGGTCTGAAAGAATAAGGTGGAAGGCTTTGCCTAGTACTAGGGCTATAAATTAATGGATTAAAGGGGGCTGTGGTACTGAAAAATCAATTAACTCTTTATTGGAACTTTAAAGGGAAATTTTTCTTAAAATTCTTTTACAGACCATAAAGTTTTCAAATACTAAAACACGTTAAACGCCATCGCTGTATACGATAAATACCTAGCAAGTAGCTGGAATAGCAATGACGAAAGCAAACATATTTTTTCTTAATGTCAGTACTTCAGTCAGATGAAAAAAAGTTTACATCTCAGTTTTCGCACGCTCGTAAAGCGACTGCCTTTACGACTTTAGCCTTATCTCTCTCTAATACGCCTACATAAAAAGAGACGGACACTTCTACGAATC
Source organism: Trichoplusia ni (assembly GCF_003590095.1). Taxonomy (NCBI): domain Eukaryota; kingdom Metazoa; phylum Arthropoda; class Insecta; order Lepidoptera; family Noctuidae; genus Trichoplusia; species Trichoplusia ni. The sequence continues at coordinate 16,142,714 of NC_039483.1, forward strand.
TAATTGTTTATTCAAGTGCTACTACTACAATTAAAATTTAAAGTTCGAATATAACGTTAGGGGACTATTGTGTATTCCAAACACGTTTTGACCCGATGCTTTTTAATTAATACGCATGTTCTGATAGCTTCTAACTTTGCTTTTCTAATCTGCATATAGTTTTAATTAGGGATTATAATTATATTAGTTCTCGTGAGAATGCAAGAAAATATAATTGTAAGTTTATGGTATAATAAATATGTGTGCTAGGTTTGTTTCTTTAATCATTTGGAGACACGGATCTGAATTCAAAAACGAATGAAATCTGAATCGAAAACCATCAAGAGTAATTAGGAAACCAGGGATCTTTTTATCAATTTACTATTTTAATTCAACAGGGACTTAAAAACCATTTTTACAATGTATTTAACCATCTTATATCTTTTGTCATTCTAGAGATACGATTTGAGATAAATAATCAAATATATTTTGAGCTTAAGCAGCGTAATCATTCGCGCCGTCACTCTATATTTAAATAGTAAGTTACAGCTAGAAGCCCTGCGACAGGACGTAACAGATCGCTCCGACTGATCACTTGAACCACAAACGTCACAGTTGGTATTCGAGCTCCATCCGGGGATCGATTCTAGCCGCCACCGGCTTTTATTCCGATCCTTTGTACTTTTTCATCTCGCGGGGATTAACTAAACTTCAGCGGTCCACAGTTCGGTGCCGAGTCGACTTCCATCGATTTCTTATTAGTTTCCTCTTTTGTTTACTTGGCTTTAATTTTTTTTTAATATAGAGTTTTTGGTTTATTTGCCGATGGATTTATGAGGGTATTAGAGTAGGCGATTGCTAGGTGGGGCAGGGAATTGAATTTTACGGGACGACTCATATTCCGATATTGCTAACTTTCTACTTCGATATCGTTCGTGTATATCTCTCTGAACATATATACTGAAAACGAGAAACGAGAAATTTTGGACAATCCAATGTATGCTTTTGTTACGTACACAGCTTAGTAAAAGCTCGTAATAAAGGATGCAATAAAACAAATACAAATCTTGAAACCACAGCACATAATACGGTAAGTGATCTGAAAACAAACCACCCCAGTACAGAAGATACAATCCCGATAAATCCACTAACCGTATGAAATGCAAATGCATCAAGGAGGTCAGTCTTTGTATATCGAAATGTTCCCATTACCGTATACCCCAGTGTAACGCGGATTGAACGTGATTTTGTTATGCAGATGGTCTCGTAGATATGGACAGCGATCGCCGGACGACGCCAATTGCAGCCATTGTTGGTGTATGTAACGACGAAAATGATATTGTTGGTATTTTCGTGAATTCTATTGGATTATCGAGCATGGGTTGTACGTTTTGTGTTGTTTCATCAAATGGGTTTGAAATCTTTGGGGTGTATACGAGTAAATATGTTTACACTCATGAATACTCATGATTTACATTTCCGAATTTGCTTTCATGTTATGGTTATGGGAATGTTTATCCTTAAAAATAATATCCATTATCCCTGCAGTATAATGCAGTTTTGGGTATTGGTGGAAATTGGTGGCAATGCTATCAGAACCTGTATATTTGATTCTTTTAGACGATTCTGTTAAAAAATCCAGTTTTTTTAAGTTTTCAAATTATTTCTAAAATAGTAACAAAATACATATAAATAAATCTATAACTATAGACACGCTGCCTGGAATTCTAAATTTTCTCAGCAACAGTATCCACACAAACTTCATGATACCTAAGAAATGTTTTGTCCGATAGAACAAGCTGACCCTTAAAGCCTAAGGGCTAGCTCCAGTGTTACACAGATTGAAGGAGGTTTTGTTATGCAGATGCTCTCAGCAGATATCGCCGATGGCCGGAGTACGCCAATTGGAGCCATTGTTCATGTATGCATTGGTATTTTCGACGAGTGGACTGGAACAAGTGCGGGGATAGGCCAGCTTAGTAACTATGGACGTTGTAACATGGATGTTTTGTGATATTGTATAATAGTGTTAAAAAAAATGTTAAAGAGATTTTAAATAATGAGTAAATTGATCCTCGAGCTGAACGTTTCGAGATATGGAAACTATTTTTACTAGCTGGTTTCGTCTGCCTTTTTCTATTAGCCAATACCGATTACTAAGCCTTTAGAAAAATTAAAAAATAGCTCAGGGCCTATCCGTTGCCATATCGCATAAGAGAAGAAAACTTGCAAAGAAATTTGAGTTGTCAGCCCATTTAACTATGTAACACTTCTACGATCATCAAGGTCAATAACTTACGCTCAAATGTATGGTAGTGACATTTCATTTCGATAAGTCACATTAATCATCTCTAAAATGTCACTTGGTCACAATATGGCATATTCAAGCGAATCGCGAGCGTTAGCCTTCGGAGAAATGTAGCTTAGGCACTAGCAGTTTTAACTTTGATGCAGTCAGGAACGCTTCAATAATCCAAAATAAACAAAACAACTGCAATTCGTCGTCGAAATGTGAAGTTTAACCAAGTTCGTAGCAGTAGTTATTATTGTATTAAATCTAATAACTGACGACTATAACTTTGGGTGGTCGCAACAGTGACGTCACAACTAACGACCGGAGCTTCGAGAGTTCTGTGCTCAAGTTCTACAAGAAGAGCAGTGGTGAGTGGAGAATATTAATTACAATTTGAGGAAACTATTTTCTGTAATTCTAACACACTTATTTACATATTATGTGACTAAGGGTGTTCATTGGCATAGGAAGAAGATGATGCTACGGATTAGTTTAAATTATTTATATCTGTGTTATGCGGAACCATTTAGTAACTGGGTGTCTTTGTGCATGTGACGTGAATATGTGTGAAAACCCTCGTGACTCAAGGATTAAATTTATTAGTTGGGAGATTTAGTTACCAATTACATAGATAAATCATTGATCTCGAGCATTTCCGAATTACATGGTTCATATTTCACTATATTTCTCGTACCACCAATAAAAAAACACTATTTAAAAGACAAAGCAAAACCTTTGTTGTATTCTATCGCTTTCGTTTCCACGGCACTTCATGGACATTGGAAATATACCATTATGTAAAGGCTCTATACAAATGTCAACACCATTACCGACGCCAGACATTTACTGAGTGACATTTTGAAATATCGTAAAGTGTGTGCCTAGTTCTGACCTAGTTCACAAATTCCAGTTGTTCAACGATATTATTTGTTTTGATGAATGTTATACAATGAAATGTAACCAAAGCGATGATTTAAAGAAAAAGATTATAGTATATTATCATAAAGAAAAGGAATAAAAAAGCAAAAAAAATGTCTAAATCCTTTTTTTTTTAATTCATATTCATAATTTAAATAAAAAATCCAGGTACAGATTTAAAGCCTCACATTTGTTTTTGTCTTAAGTGGGAATCGAGCCCAAGACCTCGCATTTACCAGTCAGGATCACTAACAACTTCGCTAACCGCCCACCAAACACAAACGAATTAAAGAGAATACAAAGCTGAAATGGGATCCAGGAAGTACTATAATCTGTGATACCGCAACAGTAGGTCGCATACCGCGGCGTGTCGTGAAGAGCCAGTCAAAAGGATTATACCAAACACTGCTATTGTGTGGATTGTGACACTAGATACAAAGCTGCTGCTATTGTTTAATACCAAACATGTTTATACTGCGATGATACGCTTGACTTGGTTTAGGTTCACTGTGTCAAGTTTTTTATATATTATTTGCAGCCGAAAACAGATTTCGATGGCGTGCAATTGGAGCTGATGATGATGATTGGTTGTCTCCTCTATAACTTTATTTTGCGTTCTTTTTATGTATTAATTATGTTTTATCTGCTACGTCCTGGGCCAAGTCCGAGGATATTTCAATACTTATCCTATCCTAATGTCGGTGTGAAAAAAATGTGTGAGAAGTACACACAATAGTTTTTTCGAATAGACTATCGATTCTTTAAAGACAGTTCCATAGTTTCATGCATTTACTGTAGGTATTCAACATAATTATCAGTAGAACATGGATGCTGTGTAACATGACTAATTAATAACAGATAATCTGTTTCTTCTTTTTCCACAATAAAGATAATAAAATTTGTGGATAGTTACAAAAATCTTCTCCGTCTTCAAAGTTTCAAGTACCTATAGTCCTGATTCTCTAGAACGTGTGAATTTCGTCACCCGAAGCCAGTTGCTGGAAGTTTGCTTTAGGACAAGATTAAGGGCTGAAGTGTGGTCTGCCAACGATTTACTTTAGGTTACCAACGGCCCGTCTTATCTGTGTGTAAATCTAGACTTTGGAATGTTTGACAAACCTACTTGAAGTTAAGACTTATGTAGGCAGACGTAACGTATCTGGACACTTTTATGTAAATTTCCTTTTTAGGTAAAGACAATTTGATTCACTTAAGGAAATGTTGTTTTAGATTAACAAACAAAAGTTGCAACTGAGAAAAAAATATTACTTTATAATATTTTTGAATTTCGGATATGGGTAGATGCAAATTATGTAGCTGTATATGTATAGTTAAAGAAAAATACATCTCATACAAAAAAAAACTCATACTAGGACCTATTTATAACCCTCCCCATAATAATAGGAGCCATGCATAAATATCCCATCGAAAAATTCCTGGATGCCTACAATGGCTTGGAATTAATCACGTTCATCCCGTTAGGACTACTGCCTACGACACGAGACTTGCGTGGGCGCTAGAAAGCTAAATTATCTGAGAACGGCCTACACTTGATTAGCGCACTTCATAAGCGAGGTCTATCTTGTAATGAATGGTGCTGATTAAGATTGTTTATTTGTTTTTAGTGATGATGGACTGATAGATTTGTTTGGCGAGGTAGGTGCCGGGGTTGCTGATGAAACTTCTTTTGTTGATGAGAATAAAAAAAGCATTGGACAATTAAAGCAGTAGGTGTCGCTAAAACAATCGCTGATAAATCGTTACGTTAAAGTTTTATATTTTACTTATAGGATCAAAAATCACTCCGTGTTATACTCGCATTTCGTCCAAAAAATCCAATTCCATCACAAGTGACGAACTTCATACTTCACATGACCTTCAAAAGTTTTAGGTCCATCCTTATTTCGACTTTCAAATCGAAGGTCATAGAACACAATTCGAATTACACGTGTCAGTTAGCTAATCCTCCAATCCCAATATAGAGCAAGGTGTGACCCAGCACTGGTAATATTGGGCTTATAGCTGAGCCAGTATTCATTAATCAGACATTTGTAGTACGATCACAGTAAGTTCCAATTACGCACAACACATGGCAAAATGAGACTGGAGATTGATGGATGGATATAACGCTGTTAAATACTGAGGTATCAGCAGTTATAGTTGACATGAAGGGAAGGATTGGGTTTGAAAGTGGGAATTTTGTAACTTTTGACGGTATGACAAAGTTCTTAAAGTACGAGTATTATACCGTAGTGTTTTAGTATATGTTTGGTTCATAATGTAATCCGTTTTAGTTACATACGATTGTGAGTTGCGAAAATCAAATTTTCAAAACTATATGAGTATAAAGAAAGTTTTTTTGTGGCTTAGCAAAAGAGGCTTAGGTTCAACGCCAGTGGGAATTTGTGAAGCCGAATATACGTTTATATAAATTAATTCTAAAAATAGGAACAATACAGTCTGTGCATGAAGCAGCAACAATTTAAGATTAGCTTTTTCATATTCCCAGATATCAAATAAAAGTGTTCTATTTTTATACATTAATATAATCATTCAATAAATTTCATTTTCACGTTATTTTATGCGCTTAGTTATACATAAATTTGAAAGTGACGGATAAATGTTGCAAAAGATTTATAATTTTGTGTATTAAGTCAGATAGTTACAACTTAATTATAGTTACATTAAATACGTTTCTTATGTGGAATATTTATTTCAACATTTAAAAATGAAACATACTAATTGCTTGAAGATAAAGGGAACAAGTCATATGAGCATAACCAACTGTTTTGTACCTTTCACCTTTCACTGATAAAAATAATTAAAAGTTTCCCGCTGAAAAAATCCAGTAACGATAGTTCGAACAATGGTTCAATGAGAAGTTAAATTGGTAACGAATTATTTGATAATCAATTCCCGATCCAAGAAAATAATGTGGGAGTAATTGATATTTAATTGCTTTTATACAGGTTTGTTCATGGAGCTATAAATGAATTTAATGACCTTAATGATCTGAGAACTCGAGAAAAATGCAACGATCCAATGATTCTCACGTATGTCCTGAATAAAAAACATGATTGATTGAATAGTTCACGTTGTATCGGTGATTTTAATTGCGAAATTAACAATTGGGAACTTTTAAGTCCTGAAAACGATGGAATTATATTCGGAAAAAAATGTAGGTACAAGTGTCATGTAGTGGAACCCTTGTGTTTCCATGCATGGATTTGTATGCTTGAGGTGCAGGTTTTTCAAAGTTATACGTACTATCTGAAGGTGACTGAAAGCTGCCAACCATACTTTGTTGAGTTACAAATTTTAACCCTACCTTGTTTATACATTTATGAAGTAGCAGTATTCGTTAAAAGAAACTTCCATTTATTTGAAACTCTAAAATCCAAACGTCATCAGGACACAATACGCAATAAGCATCACCTAACTGCCCTATATTCAAAAAGTTTCTTAGGAATGGCACCCAAAGTATATAACAAACTTCCTAGAATCATTAAAGATGTGAATGGTTTAGATAGATTTAAACGTTCACTTAGCAATTTTCTAATACAAAATTCTATTACCGAATTCTTAGACGAAAAATTTTAAGAAAATAATGACAAAATGAGTGCAAATTCTGATTTGTTTATTACATTGATCTTAAATATGTTTAATTATTAAATATGCTTAAATATTTAAAAAAATGTCTGCATTTGTTTACATTATCTTTATAATTATTTTGTTAAATGTGCCTAATTTTAGTTAAGTGTTTATGTCTGAATTCATGGTTATAATAGTTTTAAGCAAATATTTGTATGCCAAGTAAGGCGAAACATAGTGAGACTTTTTTTATTTTATTAAGAGCTTTTATATGTGTTACCTATGTTTAAACAAATAAATCTATTCTATTCTATTCTATTCTATCTTAATTACTATAAGAAACTACTGACAAATGGTGCAGGACACCTAGGAAAATATTGAAATCTGAAATCAATGTTTAGACAATGTGATCAATGCTTTTTCTTCTCTATACAAGAAGTGACCTGTGCCCAGCTGTGATTCGTATATAAGCTAGTATTGTTACATTATAAACAAAAGAAGATTGGACAAAATATATTGATAAACAAGAAAGACTACAAACTCTAACCTTGAACCGTGAATAAATCATTTCGTTCACGGCTCATATCGATACTATACTACATAATCCCTATGTAGAGGTGTAGTAAATTCAAAATCACCCAGAATCTCCTCGCAAATAACTCGTAGGGTCGTCATCAAACAGTATTGGGATATGGTGGACGCCTCGGGCTGGTGTGGGACGATAACTTAATCCGGGGCTTTTTATCTTGGCTCTGGTGTCCCTACTAGGGTTGATGCGATGCCTGTTTGTAACGCATTGATTAGAATTTCTCCACCATTGTGTTAGACTAAGAGGGATGTATAAAGGGTATTATGGATGTAAATATTGCTTACGTCTACTTACACAGTCTCAAAGAACCCTAAGTTTATTCACAAGGGAAAAGCAATTTCTTGAGTAGGTATTTGTATGATATTAATAGTTCGGTTAATATTATAGGATTAAATAATTTGCTTAGAATTTATAATTGAATTTGCAAATACTATGATTTGTCTATACATGTCGCAAATTTGATTTCCTCTATAATTAATTTCCTCAATTAATCAATACTCCCGCCGATAATTTGTTGATAAAGTTACTGTTCTACTTTCGTTAATCAATTATTTATAAAAAGCGATTTCCAGCTTCATTTAAAATGGGTTACGAATATTACGAATAATAAACTTGACTTCAACAAATGAGGATGCTCCCGAAGTAAATGTGGTGAAATAAATCAAAAATATAGAATTTGGATGAACGAAAATGGCAAGATTCCTGTTATTGATGAGTCGAATTAAGGAAGAAGAGCATTTGTATGTTATACATATTAGGGAGGCAATGAAATGTAGGTATTAAGTTTCACTTGAACAACACTTTTAGTGTCTTCAAATGATCTAAAAGTTCCACTAGATTAGATTGTTTCTTTAGCCAAGAGAGTTATAAGTTTTCGTAAGGTGATGTTAAATAGTTTAAAATGTCCTTGGAGAACTAGGTTCTGCATTGGAAAATAATATTTTTATTAGGCGGATAGTTTCAGAGAGTACTTCCAAATGAACAATAATTTTAATTTATAACGTGTACTTCATAATTCCGTTGAAGATGTACTAAATCCATGTCGTGTAGATCATCGGAGCGATAATGAAATGCGTATCATGACAAGACTACTTCGTTTCGCAAATAAAAAGGACAAAAATGTGAATATATTTCCGAGTGACCCATATCTAAATACGCGTAGGAGGAAAATATCAAGCAAAGCAGGAAAAAAGCATTCCAAATTTCAAATTGATTGGCCCAAAAATTGTTACAATAAAGAGCAAATATCTGTACATTTTTGTTACAAATTGGTATGAGATTCTTGTGATAAGGATACATAAGAATTCCACTCGCCTAATGGTTGTATTACGAAATCCTTGAAATGGTAAATGAAACGTTCCTTCTCGAACGAATAACTGTTGAAAAATTACTAACAATTTTAATATTTGAAATTTCCAATAAGGAACTCTCAATACACCGCAATAGAAAATTGCAAAATATTACTCTCTGTTAATAGAAGCGGGGGCAAACATTACCTGAGAATATAAAGAACGAAACTTTACAATCAAATGGGAGCAACTACGTTTTCAATTTCACCTATTTTGCACTACTTCCCTTAGTCTTAAGGAAAAGTCAAATACAATTTCACAGCCGGTCAACTCCCCTGTTTATAGCAATCGAGTGTGAGTCGGGACACGTCCGATACAGGTTCCTCGTTTAATTATCACCGGGTTCCGTCCGTTAGTCACTAGTGAACGCGATTAAACCAATCAATTTGTCACGGCACTTTCGACTGACAATTTGGTACATTTAGCTTTACGATACGAGTGCGATACGATTGCGATTTCAGTGAGTTCGTTATCGAGTGATTTGATTGATGTGCATTTGTGTCGTGTTATGTTCGTTTCAACAGCATTTTTGATGGTATCGTTGCCGTGAAGGTACTTTTTGGATCAAATGGAAAACGTTCTTGAAAACTGAACTAACATTGGAGTTATTAAATGATGTAACGGTTTACTCACGCGTATTTATCGGGGTAGCCCGACTAGTTTCGGACCCAACCGGAGTCCTTAATCATGAGCAGACGCGGCGGGATCGCGAGTCGAACTGATCGAACCGAGTTCGACTCGCGATCCCGCCGCGTCTGCTCATGATTAAGGACTCCGGTTGGGTCCGAAACTAGTCGGGCTACCCCGATAAATACGCGTGAGTAAACCGTTACATCATTTAATAATGAATCAGTCTCACGATAGTTATTATAAAAACATTGGAGTTGTAAAAACCGGTCAGGTACGAATCAGACACGTGAGGGATTTTAGTATTTGTTACGATGGCAAAAAAGATTAGCAGAAAACTGCTATCTCGGTTGTCGAGATAAACCTTGGTAACAGACGCACGGACAAACGGCGATGCTTAGTAATAGGTAGTATTACGCCTTAGTTTACGAAATCCTAAAAACGTGTCAGGTAATATTTTTTAACAATACAGTTAGATGACAGACTATTCATTACAGACGCGGTTCTCATGAAACATAATATCCACACACGCGACACTGGTAAAATTTATCTCATTGAAATGAAACCCAAACAAAACATTAGACGTATCTCAACGTTAACAATATTTACGATCACAATAAAACTATTAAGAACAAATATAAATCATATCGGTGTGGTACGGTCAAGTACAAATTGTTGCTGAAAGCAGACCCCAATAATTGGAAAGGTCTTAGCCAGACAGGTACGAATGTGTTTGGCTGATGCGGTTTCTAATTTATTGCAAAAATAAGGGGCCTGCCCTAGGGGCGATCCGGATATAGGCAGGTGTTACATCGCCCTCAGTTTAAAACCCTCCGAGGCTCATTGTGCTCACTGAAATATTATAAAGCGGGTCTCCTTGGTTTTTTGGAAAAGGGTGAGATTGGAATCTTGTATGACATGTGATATGGGATTCGGTGGGGGTACAGGTTATACCTTTGTTTCTATAATAACTATCGTGAGACTGATTCATTATTAAATGATGTAACGGTTTACTCACGCGTATTTATCGGGGTAGCCCGACTAGTTTCGGACCCAACCGGAGTCCTTAATCATGAGCAGACGCGGCGGGATCGCGAGTCGAACTGTGACTCTGAGTTCGACTCGCGATCCCGCCGCGTCTGCTCATGATTAAGGACTCCGGTTGGGTCCGAAACTAGTCGGGCTACCCCGATAAATACGCGTGAGTAAACCGTTACATCATTTAATAACCTTTGTTTCTGCTAATAATTTAGCCTTCGATGTGATATTGATCCTTCTCAGTAAGGGGACTGAGATTCTTTCATGAATGCGACATTATTTTGTGAAACGACTATTGTGGTCTTGACTTTCTTATTTTGAATATATTTGCTGACATATTTTTCTGAGAGAATTGTGTGGATCACAGAAATCTTGAGAACACACCGCGTACGTTCAGAACCTTTAGATACAGAAAGAAATTTAATCAATAAAAAGCTTTGAATCACGTCTATACCAGCGTTAAGTAAATTTGAGTTTGCAGGGTTTTTTGGAAAAGTATGACACATTCGATGAAATCATCCTTGGATAGACTCCCAAATCACGTGAATCATAATTATGTACCCTCTGTTGGCACTAGTTTGATCTTGTTCATCGTCGCATTTTTTTGTAGTTACTGCGTCGTGCCAAAACATCACGGTAAGATTGTCTGTATGAAACGTTACATTGTTTTGTCTAGTGGGCACTTCCGTGGCGACGTCAGAAACTCCACTGAAATGCTGAAAGCGGATTTTAGCGTAATTATTGTCGGTAAAACGCTCTCCCAAAGAAATGCCGCTACATTTTTAAGCAACATTTTAACAGTTCCATCAAAGCTTCGTACAGCATTTTCATATTTATTAAAAAGCTGTTCAATATATTGAGTTTCGTTACAATGAACTCATAAAAAATATTTGAAAAGGACCCTAAACTCAAGAAGGTTTCAGATACTCGTTTCAAGAGTTAGGTAAGACAGAACGCACGAACAAAACGTAACACACAAATCAGTGGGATAACGATTATAGAACAAAAACCAACCGATTCTGAACTTTACCCCTAACATTTTAAAAGCAAACACTCGAAACCAATCTGCAAATATAACCTTGTATTGTCAAAATTTGTGTCGAACTTGTGATGCTGGAATTTCGTTGAATTTTGGATCTTATTTGCTTTGTGTTAAGGGTGAAGGGTGGTGTTTTTGAGCTGCACATGTGTCTTTGCTTGGGTAAACACTCGAACCGCCAGAGACGCCCTAGAGCAGACGTCAAAAAAGTGCCGTGGAGTTTGCTAACGAGGGAGGGGAAACAATGTGTTTTCCGCTTACAACTTTTGTGTACGACCTCTTTCGGCTTTAATAGAAATTGATAGCGGGATTTGTCTCATTGAAAGTAGGATAAAGATTGATTGCTTCGCTAAATACAATGAAAAACAATTAACTTCTATCAATTTATCGGAATTGTGCTTCAAGCTGTATATTAATTTAATAACTAACGTCAGCCAGTTTTGCATTAACACTGGATATTGAAAGGTAGTTTTAATTTTGCAGATAAGAAACAACTTTAAAGAAATAGGTAGGTACCGATACGATAAAATCTAGAACTAATTAAATACCCAGCTCTTACGCTCGTTTTTCTAAAGCGCTATTGTTTAAGCCTACCATGTTGAGCTATCAGACAAATCACCAATTCGCACCACCGGCAAACGCGATCCAATCAGCACACACCATCTATTCGGCGCTATTCGAAGTACCGAAACGGAGCATAGCTGGCGATAACAATCTCGCGCCACATTCGACCCCGGGCTCGAATACTAATGCGAACACTCTATACAACGGCACTCGTTATACAACCAACTTTATTCAAGATTCGTTTATTTCAGCGACAAAATAATTTCCAAGTAATATAAGGATTGATAATGTGTGACGTAAACATTCGAGAGTTTCGTAATGGCTGAACTTCTTACTGTTCTCAGTTCCGAGAGTAAACGTTCTAACGTACGAACAGATAATTAACAAGGCAATACTTTTGATACGTTCGTGGCAGTATGTTAAACAAGGTACGGTAGACTTAATGAGGAAATTGGTTTAAGTTAAACGGAATTGTCTCCGTAGCTTAATTTGCTTTAGTCTTGTGTAAAGTCGTACATATGCGTTTGACAAGAAACTGCGAGAGCAGTAGTGACGGTCTAATTAACTCAGCAGTAACTTTATGTTGTTTCATCATTGTACCTCATATTTCAGTTGTAAAGTGTCCATGTTTTCCATTTAGGTCAAAGTTAATGGCTCATTAAGCTCTGATTTAATATTGGCCCGAATATGCTACCTTGTGACATCTACTGATTACAGTTGCGTTATTAACGATATTCTATAAAACAAAACTATCCTATTAACGTTTAAAACGCTTGAATATATCGTTTACAATTTATGGACATCAAAACCACTTAGAATCCCTAATCTCTTGCATTAAGAAGAATGATTAAATATTTCATTCTTTTTGTTATCTGTCTAAATAATACCTCACATACTTCATTCAGATTACACAAAGATTTTTGAAGAATACCTTTATTCTCTATTATTAATCCTCCAAAAAATACAGGCCATTAAAATGTAGCGATATCTCATCCTCAAGAAGCTGTCAAACTGATAATAACGGAAGGAGACAGAGCTAGGTGCGAGCGAGCAAACAAAACGCGATCCGTCTTAATATTAATGTAGTTGTTAGGTCGGATGATGAATGGTGACATAGCAAAGCACTTTGCGGTAAACTGGCCCATTATTATTCTTAGCGGGGTGTTTAGTTACCAATTTAGTTAATTTAGGTACATTTCTAAAACGTCTAAGCTAAATTTTCAAATTTTAGATGGCGCTGTTGTGACGGTGATGACAAGGAGATAATCCTTGTATGAGTTTATTTTAGTGTAATACATACAATTCAAATTAGCGGCATATTATTGCTATTAGTCGCTAAATGAAACTTCTGGAGAATTTAATTGCTCAAAGTCACGGGTTGTCATAAAAATGATTACTAGGTACTACAACGAACATAGCACGAAAATTGCTGGAAGAAATTCACAAAGTACACAACATTTAAAATTAGTAAGAACAATTTACGTAAAAGAAAATAAAAGAAACCTATCAACTTAAGACCTATGCTTACCTTGGCAACCAATTAAAATAGATCTGAATTATGGACGATGAAAAATGGCTTGAAATTACGAATTCGATTGTTCAGCTTTTAATCGGTCAGCAAAAGTTTCCAGGTGTTTTCCGATTCTCAGTTCTGATTTTATGAACGTAATTCCCCGTAGGTAAATTCCGAAAAGCGCATACCTTTGTGAATGGAAGAATGGGGGGTTTTTCGAACGTCGAGTGTACCTGGAGTGTGCTAACTTAATTTATCGAACTTTTAGAGGGTAGTTTAGATTCTAGATGTTTTACACTTCAGTGAACTGTTCCCTAGACTATTTGTTTCTAGTTTCTGCTTTGGTTTGAGTTAACGATTTGTGGCGTTTGATGGAATGTTCGGGATCTTTATTCCAGTTTTTATCTATGTTGATGTTGAATTCGTTTGGCGCGTGGGTGTAGAACATAGACGGTGATCCGAGATATTGCTTGGGCAAGTTTGATATTTGGCTTTATCGTATTATTTATGTATTTTATGGGATCTACTTACTTGATTATTTTATCAGTAATATTTTGAAATAAGAGTCAAAATTTATTTTATTTAAGTTTGAAAAATGTCGTCATAGATTTTGGAGTTAAGATGAGTTAGGATTTTAATCTTTTATGTGTTATAGTAAAGAATCAAAACGACTATTTTCTTATGCTTCAAAATTTACCTTTTAGTTTTACCACCATTAACACATGTTCTACTTATTCTGACAACAACGGCAGCCTACAAACTTCCCAGCCGATCTATCTTCTTGCACATTTCTTCGATAAAACATGCAATAGTTCCCTCACATTCTCAAGCACCATTAAGGGCCCCTCTCAAAACTTCCCGGCAAAAACCAAGTTGCACTTGACATTGGTAATTGATATACGACACCATTAATCACTTTGTATTTTGCTGTATAAAGTTTATACCTGTTTTGTAGTCTATACACAACAGCAGTAAGTAAGAGGAATATCCTGAACGATATCTAAAACAAATGGAATGAAAGCTATAAAAAAAGGTTGCTACAGCTGAATAAATTTGCAGAATACACCCAAAACAAAATATCATCTGCAATTAAAGCTGTTACAAGAACAACAAAACAAAAGAATTCTATATTTATGTTGGGACGCAGATTTTTGTAATACAAATGTATTTTCCGTGGTTTCGTTCCAGTGACATTTTTGATACACCCTATCATAAATGGAAAAGGTTTGTACCGCAAAAGGTTACACAACGGCCTAAGCTACCTTTGATTTGCGTAAAATGATTAAATTGTATTTTATTTCTTTCTCTTTACTTGCTGAATATCATTGCCTGTATATTTTTAGTCGACTACGTAACGAGAAACTTTGTTTTTTATTATGAAGTCTAGAATAAATATTAAAACTAACAAGACCAAGTCATTCTTAGCTTTGATAACAACAGAAATATACTCCAAGCGACAGTCTATAAGGGCCATATTTCTTTGCATCGAAACTTTGCGTATCTTTACAACAAATATCAAGTCAAAGTTGTACAACATAATAGAGTTATGATATACGGAGTTTCGACTGCTAATATCAATGAATGGTGCCCTCGGGACTCGAGCTCACTTAGAAATATCATTGAGGTTATATAGTTAGGATAGGCATACCGAAATCCCCAAAGCATTTAGTATACTGCGGGATATTATAGAGGTAAATAAATCTGGTTTGGTGTTTAGTCGCTCGGATAATTTTGATTTTCAATCTAGTTGTGGGCTCGAGTCGCTTGGGATGCGGATGGGATAGGATACTTGGTTTTTCGAATATTGTTTTTCTTTTAGTTTTCTACAACTAGGTATATATCTATTTGTATAATGAATAGGTAGTTATGTTTTGTCTGATACATATTTTGTTTGTAATTGAGTACACAACCGCCCTCTTTGTGAGGCAATTACAGATACACTTGGACGTTTACAAAATTCAAATACAACGAGAACTATTGCATGGTTTAAACAACTCACATCTATATACAAGTTTATTATATCACATACAATTTCTCATCACCCATTTCTGTGCACAATATCTTCACAACAGTTCCAGTTTTTAGTACCGATTCCCTAGTCTCTATAGGTCATGAAAACGTGAATGATACGCATTAACAATTTGGGGTCATAGTTTAACTGTTGTAGTCTGTAATTGTGGCCAGTAATTAGACAGGAGATGGTCCTCGTTTGATATTTGACCCTTCCTTTGGGCTTGTTAAGATTACTGCTTAACTTCAAATTGTCGGAGCCCTAGGTATGGAACATTAACCCTTATCATTTGTGTAAACAGTAGGTCATGAACTTTAAGGTGACTGTTCCTTGATGGAGGGAAATTTGTGCATAGGTTTATAGACAAATTAGATACTGTTGGCATGCTTCTTGATTCGTTTTTCTTTTTGATTATCAGTTAAATATGACTAAGTATAGATTAAAGTTTTTCTTGCTACAATTATTTGAAATTATTATCATTTAATTAATTGTTTTATTCATTTGACCATTCGACGTTCCATAAATTAAATCTTAGGAACTAAATACTTACCTAACTAATAATAGTAACATTACTAAATCCATAAGGAACTCTACACTCTACCACTCATAAGGTTACTCTACATACTCTAATCAATAACTATCTCCTCCAAACTCTACATTTTGTACCCACTACGAGCAGTATCAAATACATTTCGACAGTGTCTTTGTCCAGTTTAAATCAAAAGCTCTCTACATACTTGAATACTCAAAGTGAACCTGTATTCCGTATTGGATTGCAAACAACAGCGACGTTGATTGCGACAGTCGAGTTTCAAAGCTGCAAAGAAAACAAGTGTTGTTCAATCATTTGGTTCGCGATACTCGTGATGTGGTTCACTGGAAAGGGCACGTGGGATAAATATACAGGGATAGGTAGAGACGTGTGGCTGTTTGTAGAGTTAGGTCGGTAGAAATGTTTACTAGTTACATAGTAAAGTGAATATTTGTAAAATGTAGAGTTTTAGCGTAATGAAAAATATCCAAAGAAATGCGAATATGTGGTCAGTATGAGAAGGAAAAGAGATCCATAATTTAATGAAAATAACCCTTTATTTTTTTAGTAGCAAATTGCTTTAAGCAAAATCCGTAAAATATTTTCCTGTACCTATTTCTAACTGCCTTCCTAAACAGCTTCAAATCATATTATCTAATTGTAGAGCAAGTACTAAATCTCTCAATACATGCCAAAATCGGATTATTCCCTTCTGTTCTAAGCCAAGCGAGAGCCACTTGCTAACATAGTTCGACAAAGAATTGCAACTTGTTTCGCCCATAACTCAAATGTTAGCGTTTCTGCAAGAATAGAAGTTAAAAGAACAAAGAATAAACTTTACACAGATAGTTCACGCTCTGTTTCTTTTGCTTTATCTTACTCTTTAGGTAGAAAAGAGGTTTTTGCTACGTCTATGAATAAAAGTAAGTAATTTTCTTGAGTTACGCGGAAATTTAAGGAAAACAGTCATGTGATGCTCTTTTGAAGTAGGTACGAGTATATACTAAATAATTGAATGAGAATAATAGAAATGAAAATGAGGAGTGAAAAAAAGAACAATATTTTGTCTTTAATATGCTTTGTTAAAGTAAGTGAGCTAAGCGGCTCGCTAAGTTTCTAATCGATATAATCTGTAGCTTAGTAATATTGTCAATTAGGAACAAAACATGTATCAGGTTTGTATCAATTTTTGACTATTATTCACATAGAGTTATGGCCATCAAAAAATGTCAGCAGCCCAATCCCATTTTACGTACCCAAAACTATATCTAGCAATACTAAGTAGTAGAGCATATTCATCGTTATTAAAAAAGCTTTTGGCAGATCGCCATAAACTTTAAGTCTTCAATCATAATTCCGACAATATGTTTCGTAACTCACCAGAAAATAACTCTTCAACTTATACCACTATATTATTCAAAGAAAAGAAAAGTAATTTTTGATATCCACGCAATAAAAACGAACAAAATATTAAGCAAAGACTTCGAAAGAAGTTTACTTACAAAGAGTTCGATAAATAAGAAATGTTTTTCTTTGATAACTTCGTTTTGTAAGAGCAGTGTTAATAAAAAGTGCATTTGAGAGGCTGCCCTGACGATCGTCGTTTGTTCTACTCGTGTTATTCAAACTCCTGCTTATAATTGCTCTGGAAATAATTTTATTGCTCAAGTTCGAAATGTTTCGTAAATGTCAACGTGAGTGTTGGTACATTGTTATGATGGAAAGTTACGGTTTTTGGTAGATTTCAGTATTAAATAGTTTGTTAGTAGTAACGAATTTTTAGGAAATGTAGATATGATAAAATACAATTTCGATCAAAAATGACCCTTATTGCTTTCAACTTACAGAATCAAATCAATTAAGCCATATACGAAAAAATAACAATAGCTCCAAAAACACTACTCATCATAGCATTTCAACATAATTATTAACAAAGTCATCACACAGATGCACAATAACAAAAAAAAAACAACAAAAAACTAAATTAGTTTCCAATTAAAAGCACGAGCCAACGGAAATAATGAAACGGGGCGTGGAACGCAATTAAAAATAAATTTCCTCCTGTTTTTAAACAACAATATCCGAACTATCCCATTTTAGGGTTCCGCATGGCGGCAGGTGAACCGCACTCGTTATGTCTCTATCAGCGAGTACTGTAGGCTACAAATGTAGTTGTACGTACAAACGAAAATCAACCTTACTGTATTGATATGAAGTCCTCTATGTTATCTGGTTATTGATTAAGTAGGGCTAGAGAATTGAGAATTGATCTCTCTACAGGGGAAGAAAAATTCGGCGCAAGAAAAAATGTTTTTTTGAAAGAATTTTCGAAATCGGTAAAGCAAAATTTATTTATATTTTAATTGTTATTTAGTTCTAGCTTCTAGCTTATGGTATCGCACGGCTGCACTGGGCAAAACCCTCGCCCAAATCTTTCCATAATTTCCATAACATCTCAAACTCACCTTCGTAGCTTTCGTTCAAACAATGAATTACTTTATACAAATACAAAACTAACAAAATAATTAATTGAATGTATATAATAATAGTTCCCATGTCACGGATAAACGTCAGTTGAAAATAGCCAACGAATATCGATATTTAGCTCCAACAAATTGGTCCCGACAGTTTGTCTGTAGCCCGAGATTTATTGTTACTACACTATCTTAATTAGGGCTTAATTGTATTAATAGGAAACACCATTCCGATAGTAATTGGAAATTATTTTTAGAAATCGATTTATTCGTCGAGAAATTCGAATTGACGAATAGTTTGATAGCAGTTTTTGGTGTAATAATTGACAGGGAGGTATTATGTGACCGATTTATTTTGATTTGTACGTACTCAAAAAAATTAGACGTTATAAGATACATATCTAGAATTTCCAATGCGTTTGACTAGTAAGAAAAAGCTTCTGTTCATATTAAAGAAGGAACAATATCATTTTAATAACTATTAGGAGGCAGGATCTAAAAACCTTACGGGTGACTGTAATAAGTCGGGTTATACCAATAAATATGCTTGAGAAAACATTTATTAAATAAATACTTACGAAGGAACAAGTATACAATAGTACCAAAATTCAAAAAAATTAAAGCAAAACCTAATAAACAGCACTAGTAATTAAAACCTTAAAATCCATAACATTGAAACTACCTCTAAACATAGAATAAGTATTTCAAAAGAAACAATTTGATTGATATTATGTAAATTTTAACCAAAACCCCGAAAAAAAACTTAAAACCATTCCCAAAGGAATCGTCTCTTCTCTCACAAATTGTATGAGCTCCGTTAAATATGTCAAGTGTAACTTACACAGTAACGGGATAACATAACTGAGGTTCATAGCAACTTCGAATACTATCTTGGAGTAGTTCTTAACGTTGTTAGTTGCGCTATGCGGTAATGTGTATCATGCTCGGCTTGTGAAGTATGCAGTGTATTTACATCACGATAAATCATATGAATAGATCTAGGTGATAGGTTGTAATGCAAGTATGCACTAATGGATTCAATGTACAGTCGCGGAACAAGTTAGCGCCTTTGAGGTAGTTGCAGAATTTAGCACTTCTTTATTTATACTTAACTAGCTTTTCACCCGCGTCAATGTCGGTTATAACGCGTTTCCAT
Organism: Trichoplusia ni; assembly: GCF_003590095.1. Classification (NCBI taxonomy): domain Eukaryota; kingdom Metazoa; phylum Arthropoda; class Insecta; order Lepidoptera; family Noctuidae; genus Trichoplusia; species Trichoplusia ni. The sequence goes on from NC_039483.1 coordinate 16,162,387, forward strand.
GAGAACTCTTCAAAAGTCCGGGATAAAAACTATCCTATGTTCTTTCTCAAAGTCAACTCTATCTCTGTACCAAATTTAATTAAAATCGGTTCAGTGGTTTAGACGTGAAAGCGTAACAGACAGACAGACAGATAGACAGAGTTACTTTCGCATTTATAATATTAGTAGCGATTTGATGAGATATTTACGAAAGCGTCATATAATCTTGATAATCTAGCTGCTAAATCAACACAAAATGAATCGAAATAAATGGGAAAAAAATACGAAGGCAATTTCGATCGATATTATTAAAAATATGCACTTCTAGATGTTTCCTAAATTCTTATAACGGATAGAAACACTATTAACCTCTGTAGTATTTCCACCCTCAATTTGCAACACAATGTGTGACCTTTCTTAACCAAAAAAATGTATTGAATTTAATTGATTGTTGATAATACCACACGTCGGGGTTCCATTAAGCCGCGTCGCGTATATTTCGTTGCTTGCCAGTGTACAAAGGTGAAATAAAACATTAATTGCTGTCAGGCGGCGAGGGGCGAGACAAAAGGTTCATTTTTTCGTTACTATTGTACGTACGGGACCCTCCGTCACGGTCTGGGGCAGCCCTGTTTCGGCGCATGAAAAAGCGATGTTGATCGAATTTTTTTTTTCGTTGGACAGCCGAAATTTGTGTCAGTTTTAACGGTGTTATTTACGGCGAGTGCGTTTCAAGTGCAAGTTTTTGATGTAATAATCGATCTTTAAGTAGGGTTGCCATTTTATAGTAGAAGTCCTTGTAACTGATTTATATGAGCGAAAACCCTATTGTGTTGATTTACAATGACATGGTTGGGCCGACAAACAAATTTTCTTGGAACGAAATAACGAGATAGTTTGAACTTATAGCTCATTATTTTCCAAGAACCGAGAAATAAGTTTACATGGACAACATATTATGTACAAAAATCTTACAACTATATTAAATTTCTGTTAATTATATAGACCTAGAATTGTGAGCTAATATTACCTAATCATGAAAATGTTTCAACTAATTTGGCAGGAATTGACAGAACGAGAGATCAGGAACAGCTAAGTTGCTGTCATTTTATACAAGAAGCTTATCTAACTTATCTAAAATTAATATTAAAATACGATATTTAGATATAGTGATATTTTATAGGTAGGATGGCACATCGTGGATGGACGGATGGCACCGCGGGACACAACTAGTATATCCTACATTTTATAACATTCCTATATAATTCCGAACTTATTTCGTGTTACTCTTTCCTAATTAAGAGGAACTTATCTAGGCAATCATTTAAGTTCATAATACGACCTCTTTTATCAACATATATAAAACATAATATTTATTGAGGGATATATTAGTAAGCGCTGTTTAATTAGTACTATAATAAAATTTGAATTTTACTATCTCGAAAACCAATTAAAGTGAGTTCAAACTGGTTTTTATAGTGGGATAGTGGGTGTATAGCTCGCACTCGACGTATGCAGTACTCTAGATTTAGTGATGTGCGTGATATTTTCTTATAATAACTTATTTTATCGATATATATATATATATATACATTTTGTGTGAGTTTAGGATATAGGTCGTATAAGGACTACATATTGTACTTGCTCTGCTTAATTTATGAAAAGTAACTCTACCTTTAACTTAAAAATTAGAATGTTTTTATTATGTTAAATAAGAATCTTCGTAGTGATTAAAAATTATGACAAAACTTGCTCAACACATTTCCGGCGAAGTGCAAAAAAGTTAATAAAAATTTTAATGTTGCGACAAAGAGTATTGTAGAACATTTGTGTTTGTTCCCCAACTGTAGGCAGTATAAGCCAGGAAAAAATAACGAAATTATTTTTAGTTATATTAAGTCAAAAGTACTTAAAAAGTATCGACATGTCCCATCACTAGCGCTCGCAGTTTGACATCGTCGACGGCGCTAGCGTTGCGTCTGACGTGTTTACGGCTTCAAGAGAATTTACAACCTTTTTGTGACTGTCAGATTGGCTGCCAGATAGTTTTACTATTATATTCTTTAATAATATTGGAGTGTATGTCTTTATTATACGTTATACTCGTACTTAAGGTAATATAAAACTGGGTGAATGTGTTAAGGAGGAATATTCCATACTGAATATTACGTAACGATTATTTATTTAGTCTAGTTCCTTTGTGACCCGTTGTGACTCAATAACGTTACGTTCCGAAATACCATTTAAGTTTGAAAAATAATTCTCTTTGCGAACTAATTATGATTTATTAACATATCGTTTCAAATTTTCGCTTATATGAATTTTTCCTCACACATTTACACTCAAATCATCTGCACCGTTTCTATTACAAAGCAATTACTCTTCATTAACAAAGAAATCAAACTAACCCAAATCTAAAAACAAAACATGCCAGCTTCAATAAACACCCGAACCAAAATATTTAGATCGCGTATCTGGATCAAGGATTTAACAGAACACATAATCGCGCAGTAAAATAACGTTTAGCGTTTATGTCTGTCCCTATAAAAATGTTGAGAACCACTCGACATTTATTTGACAGCCCTGCAGCTACGTTCGGCTGTTAACAGGGCCAGTCTATTTATAAATAAGTCTTTTTTTACCACCCTTTAAAATGAACCACAAAATCCGTCAACTAAAAGTTACGCGTTTTTTTGCCGCTAAATAGCTGCCCGTTATGAATGGATTTTAAAATGTCTCATATTTAATCATTGCGTTCCACATGTCGAAAAAATACAACACTAAAAGATATAAAGATAAAAACATTAATATCGTAGCTGGTCAGAAATTATTCAATGCGTAGCATGTAGGCAGTCAGCTACGAGACCGTAGCTATATCGTAGCGGGTGACGTCATCATATTTTTATTTATTTAAATGCGCGAAATATTTGTTGTGCCGTTGCGTCAATATTTGAGCTGTATATTTACCGTCGTAGAGACTCCGTATTTAATATCGTACACCTTTTGTTTTGACAAACAGTCGAGCAAATACTAGGTAGTATTCGGTATACAGATACCTTATACTATATCATAATTGCGGGCTTGGTATCAACACAAATCCAGGTGACCTAGTGGTATTGTTAGTCCGTAATGACGTCACACGCCCTTCAAACTGACTCTTCGCGTAAATTACCGCATACTGTCACGATACTATGAAACTTTCTATTTAAAAATATATTTTATCTCATAATTAGAAATTTACAATCGTATTCGTATATTGTGTATTACCAGACATATTCTTCAGACGCAAAACGATGAAACAAATGTGAAAGTATTGAAATAATTTTTTAATCATACTGAAAATAATAAATAGAAATGAATTACCCATCACAGCATTTATTGTACGTTTCATGACCCTATAGCATTACGTTTTGTATCAGCTAAATTAACAAGACGATAGTATTTTCAAAGAATGAGGTTTTATGTATCTTTCAATATGATTTCTGCAAAATAAGACATATAATATGGTTGTATCAACCTCCAGACGTACTATCAAAAGAAGCTTTTAATGTACTGTTTGCTCTTAGACTTTTGGCATGTTGAATATATACAAAGAAATCATTATTTTATAAAAGTTTAAAATTTTGAAAAAAATTTTAATGTTAACACTACACAGTGCAATTTACAGAGCATTCAGAGTTCCTAATGTAAAAACATTTAATTAATCACTTTGAAAAATCAACCGATATCTTTAATACATTGAGTACCTACCGATGTCAAAACTGCCAAAATACCATTTTTATCAACCAACTTTCCTTATACGTTCGGCTTCCCAATACGATCTCATATTAAATGAACCTTCTACACAAAATCTACAATCTCGTATTCAGACGAGAATAATATGAAAACATTCCGACGCAATTTAATTACAACCGCATCAAGTGTTCCGAAACTTGTTGTTGAATAGATAAGCCAGTACATTGTTTAAGGCGCAGGTCTCACCGTCCTAATCGTGGTCGCACGTGTACACACCGCAACTAATGGCGCTCGGTTTGCGAGACCAAAAGTGGACAGATTGTGTAGTCTGGCCTTATTTGTTTTTGCAGTTCTGTGAAAGATTTAAATGTGTTCTGTTTATTTGTGACGTTTTTTTTTTTCAAAAATTGTAGTTCTACACCGTGATTTTTTAGTCATGATCTGGGCTGCTTTTGTAAGACGACTAAAAAATCACCGTGAGTATGTCACGTTTGAAAAAACAAAAGAGCAAATTTGTTAAAAAGCACAACTTCAAAAAAACCTTTTGATAAATAATATAATGTCGAGTAACTGGTATCTCCGTATCAGTTAAGTCATGGGGGTAATTTTCTTTAAGTAGAAAAGACAGAATAAGTCGATTAATAAGTTATATGTTACGTGATGGAGAAAAGATAAATTTTCTTTTTACGATTTCTTCAAATTTATTATTGTGAATCTTAACCATCTGTAGATCATATTTGTCTATGAGACAAAATTTCCCATTTTCCAAATTCTCCATTTTCAAAACCGAACGAAAACTACTCGTAACAGTCATTGTTTCTACCTCTACCGTAATTGTAAGCTTTATGACGTAAAAGCTTTTTGATTGTAGCTGCAAACATGGATCGCGAGGAAACGTACAAAGGTTTTGTGTTCCAAAAGATTCAGGTGTCCACAAAGTTTTGGGAATCAAAAATTCAGATTATAGTTAAAATATACAGCAAAGCATCATGAGCAAACCTGGATTTCAAATATTTGAATTTGCTCGAACTCGCAACCGTAATATTTAGGTAGAGACACATTACTCGCAGTGGCCCAATTATACGCTGATATTTTATTACTTGTTACGTAAAATATTTCACAAAAGTATTGTTGCTAACGTTAGAAAGTATTTGGAATAAAGAATTGTAGCTTGATTGTTCCCCTGTGAAATCAATGAGTAATGGAAGCACGTCACTGTGGTATCTCTTAGCAATCCCTAGGGACGTCAATATGACAATACTCTCAAGCTTTAATAAATATACCGAAAACGTAAAGATATTTAGGATAAAAATACCTAATGAATGATCGTGTTCTGTTTTAAAGAAAAATCAATCCCGCACGTTGAGTTACAGTTCCTCGTAGATTCAACTGCAATTGAAGGTTATTTATTAGATCCAAAATTATTCTAAACATAGTGGTTTCTTAGGTTTACGCGAATGTTAGACATTGAAATGCAGGTATCATGGTCACGGGCAAAGGTTTCGAAACGTCGGGAACTAAAATCTAAAATTAAACCGCGAAAAAGTCCGTAAAAGTAGTTTCATTTCAATTATTCTAAACATGACGGACGTACTTCTGTACTCTAAAACTCAAGACAGGTGTCTTTTTTATATATTTGTAATAAGCACTGTTTTGATTGAATATAACGTATTCCTGTTCTCAAGATGAACACTCAACACACCATACTCATTGTTTACTCATTGTAAAGAAAAGAGGTTTCTAATTTCGGATAAAGCAGTATCCCAAAAGCCTCTGGACAAAAATTGGGAAAGATTATTTCCCTAATGATTTATCCCATGCACATAACCGTGTTATAATAATAGCTCTACATAACGCTAATGTCCAGTTACTTCTCTTGTCAAACCTGTGGTAAGAATATGTCGCTCTCGTGTCGGTCTGTTCAGGCATGAAAGGCGTTGCATCACAGACACCATCATATAAATCGTCTGCAATAGATGAAAAGGCCGTTGACTCTACATAACACTAAACTCACCATCTTGCTTGACAGTATTTCCTAGCGGCCCGCAGCTTGCGACCCAGACGACCAGTATCCATCGCAGCATGAGCCCAGCCCTGCTCCTCAGCAGCTCCGGCTGGTTGTGGAAGTGACGGGCCGTCGGCCGCGGTCGCGTTGCCATGGTGATACCATTAAACTTGATACCATTGGTGGTGGTTCACATTGCTTGTTTTACCTGTGGGAAAGGTGTTCCTTTTAGTACATAGTTTTTGAAGTCTAAGAGTTAAAACAAATTCTTAATTTTATTGTAGACATATGACAATCGCATTGTGGAAGGTCATCCATGTTTAGTACTTTGATTAATAATGTGCGCGCAATGTGGTGTGGTTTATTTAGAGTTGGTTCATATTGATTATTTTAGGAAAAGTTCTTGCAGTTTTCCTAACAGTAGTAAACATAAGTGATGGAACTAATTGAATTCCAGCTTCATAACTATACAGTTTAGGTCCAATTTAATTTGCATGCTCTAATTTCTCTTCTCATATTCTTCGAGTAATAATTTAAATATATTTAATAACAAAATCACCGACCTTAACAAATTGACTCAAATTTTGAGGCAGCAACGTGCCGTATCGTAGCTTGTGGCATCAGTAAATTAAAAAGCCTACAGATATGAATATTAGGGGAATTTTAAGCTAGGTCATTTAAAGTAGTTCACAAAATTGTGAAGCTAAAGAGGACAGGCTATCAGTTAGTAGAGCTACTTCTTTTTTTTCTCAGTTTCATACCGGGAAATTGATCAATATCGAAGACAGTTGTATTTTTAAGACCATTACTGAGCTATACCGACAGCATTGTCGATGAGGTAGTAAAAGTCCTCAAGTATGTACATAGTAAAATACGTTATAGACATCAGTACTGCCAATAGTTACACATGGATCAGACGCGCGTGTTAGATACAGGGGTGAACAATTTGCTTTCATTCAAAACACTGAATAGGAGCGTGAACAGCTTCTAGCATCCTCCAAAAATATAATATGAGATTTTGGACTAAAACCATGAGCAAAAACAAAGAGCCAGCATAATATCTTGATATATTTTGTATCGACACAGTTCCGATATTGATGCTCACACGATCTTATCTCGAGATTGCGATCTCCCTCGTAGGCCGGGCTTTGGGCAGGCAACTTGCCAAATCTTGAGAACTGCAGTTTTCCTACTGCTGACTTAACAGGAATGTATGAACAATACATATTTCTGTTATTAATCTTTTGGGATGAGGATTTGGTTTTATTAGAGCTGGTAGAGTATGGTATATTTTCTTCTACGTTGGTAAGTTTAAGACTTGGATGAGCGTTTTGCCCATCCATTCGGATATTGTGTCGTCGGGCTAGGAGACTTAATTTGTGGGGATGTAGAAAGTACTAGACAAAACGTCACATTTTTTTTATAAATTCTGAAAAAAGTAAGAAGGATTTTTTTATAGTTTTTTTGTATTACTTAATAAAGAAAAAACCGAAAGTTCCAGAAAAAAAACTATTTCAACTTCGTAATCTTATAAAACGTATACGTACATAAATACATAAAATAGTTTCCACATTTCTCTCGCCTTTATTTTCTGAATAATTTCCATCGCCGGCATATCTCAGTATATTTTATTTACTATACATTTTGTTTTAGAATGCAGGCTTCTACGGAAATCGACCTGCAGGTTGTTTCCGCAGCACTCCAGTGTCCCGTTGAATAAACAGAAATGTTCTGTGAATTGTCTTGGTAATTTTTGCTCTTATTTCAAAGATTGGCAGAACTGTTATTTAGTTCTTTATTTAAGGAAAACAGTTAATTAAGCTAATCTAGATGTTTCAGAATTATATTTATTTTTCTTTTATCTTAAACATACCTACCAATGTTATTATTATATGCGAGTGTTAATCATATTATATATTCTGGGGTCCACCTGGACTGGCTGTAGCTCGCGGAAAGCCGCGAGCTATAGGTACCTACATCAATTGATGTCAGTAGGGTATCGGCTACCTCCACAACAAATTTCATCGAAATCGGTCCAGCCATTTTGGAGCGAACAGGAGAATAAACACTCACATACTTTCGAATTTATATTCGTGTGATCTGATCATATCGAACATCTGTCATATAATCATAAGCTTATGTCGTTGTATTAAGAGTACAAAAATGACTTGTTCAAAAGTAGTACAACAGATCATCAACTCAGGCTTTTGTTGATAAGTTACAAACTTGATATACTCATAAAGCCTTCATAAAGACAGGTAATACATGGACTGCGGTCTTGAAAAGAGTATTCATGCTTATAATAGCCTCTCTGTATGTTAACTCAATGCAAATAACTGCAATTTATTTAATAGTCCTTGTAGAAAGAGATGATTGTCAATAGTATTTAATTAAGTAAATTATAAGGACAGATTGTCGAGTCGAAATGTTGATTTAAGCTTTTGTACAATTGCGGAAAAAATGTTTTCTTGTATTGAGAATGTTGTATGAATAATTAAAATATTTAATTTCTATGAAATTTAGGTTCACTTTGTAATAGTTTAAGTAAGTAAGGAAGTTCTAACGTTTTTCTTCTTAAAACACATAGCATTATCTACGCAAATACATCTTACTCTATCAGATAGAAACCGTGGCTACATAAATAAGAAACGAAGAGACACTTAAAAATTCTTAGTAAATAACTTACCCAAAGCTGATAAAACTTTAAAAATAATATTAGAATAAATATCGGAGCTTTGAACTCGAGTAACATCGAAGTTTGTTTTAATAAGACGACAACCTCCTTAGATGCTATCGTAATTTAATAATAAACTTTATAAACGGCAGAGCTGTTGTATAATTTTAGTTCTTTAGTGCCACGATAGAGCAATTTTGCTATACCACTGGCTGGTTATAAGTGGCCTGCAGTGATTGTGCCTAATTAACACATAAAAAAGAAAATTAAGTTGTAGTAAAACTGAAAACAAAAAGCATGTGCCATTTTATATAATTCTGGTAGTTAATTTAATTCTTTATTTTTATAAAGCATTACATTTTTTTTTTCTATTTCAATTGTTTTGATGTCCATAATTGTTTTATAAGCTAGGGTCGCATATCGGCTCTAAGCTGTGAGCATTTGTATTGTTGTTAATATTGTTTTTCTATAAAAGCTTATGTGCTGATTGTGCTATCTTCTCCAATGTTATTTACGTGAAGATTGTTCCCAGGGATGGATATTTTTCCATAGAAAATCAATTAATAGTTTTCAGTCTTGCAACCCATGCAAAACTGTCGACACACGGTTTTATTTTATTTTTGATAATGATTTGCAAAATTATAATTAAATATAGAAATATCGAGGATTCAGTAAAACTTTTGGTTGCGAACAGAACTACGATATTGTATAAAAATAAAAACAAAGAAAATTACTACCTCAGTCTCACATAAAGCTATCCCAATTAAGATTTAAAGAAGCGGGAGCAATCATGCGCTAAAGCCTTATATCAGAATGACCTACAAACGATCACGCACACCCTAAAATTTATTATCGTAATAGTAATATGATTGAACACATCGTGATCGTAATTTCGAGCGTGGTTCCATGTCTAATAATGTTATTTTTGTTCCACCAATCAGGTGATCGCGTGTCGGGGGAATAATCCTCGCCACTTACCGTTTACGGTTACTGCGCACTTTATCTCGATGGGACAAGGTCGTAATTTGAATGGTTCTTGGTAATATAAATTTGTTCTTTTATCACAAAACTTGGTAGTATAGTGAGTTATCGTGTTGCCATTGTCTCGAAATGTCGCACTGATCGAGTGTTTTATTCTTTACTGGAATTTTAGTGGATCGAAATAGATTGCGTTTAATATTGCAGTTCAAGGAATCGAAATGCGCCGCGGATCAGAAATAGCTCCGACTAATGGACGAAAAGAAATGTATGACGCTTTTTGTCCGGCGTATGATAATGGAGGAGTAATAATGTCAATATCCAAGAATATGTAATGCGATTGTCTTTTAGTATGCTGTATCTGCTACTTGATGCAAAAAATGTTACTAGTAAAATTGCAATGTGTAAAATCTCTAAGACTTGCGAATCACATTAAAATGGGATAAAAATCCTTTTTATGCAAACCCTTTTTTAATATTTTTTTTATTTATTTATTTATTCAGAACAAAGGCATACAATTATCGAAAATCAACAAAATCGCCAAACTGTATAACAGTTTGTTGGCGATAATATCGCTCATTTTTACAAAGTGTCTAGTCTAATAAACAGTGTCTAGTCCATACCTAAGCTTGGCTATCTATGTATCTAGCTTCAATACAGTCCTCAAAACAGCCAACACTGTACTGCCATCCACCATTGAAATCCACCTCCCCGAAATACACAAAATATGTTCCAATCCACCCCGTCATCCGACCTCGCCAACCTAATTACACGATCAACCGCTACAAGGTAAAACTCGGAAAAGTTTCTGACCTTCAAGCTTCTTATTTCTTTTGCCATTTACTGGCGTATTTATGTAATTCCCCGTATATGTAGGTTTCTAAGAGATTTATTGGTGGGTAAACATTGATCCTTATTCTGTATAGAAAATGTGAAGTTTCTTGTAGTTTTGTTTCTATGAATGGGAATAAATGAAGAAAGAAATCTTTGGTTTGGAGTAAACTTGCGATGGATGTTGGTTATGTGAAATTATAGTATAGGCTTATCTGAAGATGCTGATCTGCCAGAAGCAACTAAAACTGATTTTTTAAATATATTTAATGGCATCCTAATGGACTATGTCACATAAGCCACACAAAAGCAGTAGCAATAATTTAGCGATATCGAAACCAAATTGTCATGTTGTCTTTGTAAAAATTCAGCACACATCAATATCGCAAAATTAACTCCATCACTGGTCTTTTGCAAGTTATAATAGCTGCGGGCTTATTCGATTTGGTTCCACTAATATTAGCTTAGGTGATTCAAAAATATTATTGAAACCGGTATGAATGAAGCAGATACTTTAACATTAAAATAGAATGACGTCATAAAACATTTTAAACATCTTATAAATGTTTACGTCCGTGTTGATGGATTACCAACTCGTTATTCGGTACTTTATGTTACTTACGAGATTTTTAAAGCCAATAAAGTACTTAAAATTATTATGACGTCATAAAACATGATTTACGTTGGCTTTGAGATTTTAATGTATATTTTCTGGTCTATTGTAGCTGCTAGCTGTTTATTTTGATAGTGTTTAAATAGTACAGTTAGCACATAGATCAAGACACTAAGAGAGTTTGTCTTAGGGGACTTTTTGGTTCCAAATCCCTTTGGATTTGGAACCAAAAAGTCCCCTAGTAAAAATCTAAATCTATTACTGGGACTCCACCCAGTCTGCCAAGGCTGTATCTCATAAACTGTTAAAAGTTTAGTTTTTTGTGTATTTAAAATCAGGGTTCAGCAATAATTTCTGCAGTTATTAATTCGATGGGAAACCTCTTTAGAAAAATGTTTGTTGTATAGTTAGTACTCTCAATGTCGATAGATAGTATTTGGTTCTGCATTTCACCATTTGTTACTACCAAACCATTCAAAGATAAATTTGAAATCAGCAAAAAAGTGCAAACAAAAACTAAACCACATTTTTACACTTCAGAACACTTTAAGAACATAATTGATTTTTTAACACACCGTACCTAACTACAAAAGGCAATAACAAAAAACTATCCCAATCATCTACCAATACATGTACCAATATTGATGAAGAGATAACATCCATTGCTAATTTTGTTAACAAGACATAAATAGGCGCGGTGAGTTAATCCTTAATGTAGATCGAAATTGCGCCAACATTGGGGTTGTTTGGCCCTATTGTTGGCAGGTAGACGATTTACACAATACCAAGGAGGTTTCATATCTTCCCATGCCTATTGATTCGTCAAATATTCGAGATGTTTGGAATGCTCTCGAATTGAAGTTGTTTAGTGAGCATTGTTGGCTTGTGTGGGAGTATTTTTATAATCTTTTTTTTTACTGTTACTCTTTTTGTGTTTGTTAAGCAATGATCTCGTTCGAGTTTTAATAGTGTTATGGTGTGGGCGAGGTTTTAATGTAAGCGTTAAAGAAGCTGAAAATGATGTGGTTATTTAGACATTATTGCAAAGAAATCTTATTCTCCTGAGGGTCTTAGCGAAGCTTATCTTTCCTACTTCGAATTTCCAAAATTGCTAAATAAATTAAAAAACTGGAGATTCAGGGAAAGAAGATTTAAAATCCATGGTAAAATTTCTTTTCTGTCTGTAACAACTTTTCTTGCAATCGGATACGACTATGAGCAAGAAATATGATAAAAGTAATGGAGATATTCCAATTTAAAATATATTAAAAACATAATATATGACTTGTGCACATCTAAACTAAAAAAAACAAGTAATTACTGTTCATTGCAGCTAACAAGCGTCTTAGAAGAACTTAGTTAAAAAAACAGAACGGTACTCTACAGCAACGACAATCTTGAATTTCCATATATTTACTTAACCAACACGTTATACTTGGAACCATAGAAAGCAGGAAAAAGACCAAGCCCATACATTCCTGAACCAACTCATCACACACTGAATGAATCTCTTCAATATAAGGAAAAGCTCTTATTCCACATCTGTATTGTTACCAATCCCGTTTTACGATACCAATCATATTATTATGTCATGTCGACCAACCATAAACATCGGCAATCAGTATTATTGGTGTCTATGGTAACTATTGTTTAGAGCCATAGATATAGGTTGTATAGGTCGGTGAGTCAAACGGACTGTTTCGAGACCAGTGCGTGAATTACCGTTTTATGACTAAAAATATACAATTTAACTAAAATCGAACAATTATTTGGAAGAAAATGACCGATACTTCACGTCGAATGGAAATAACCATCAAAATATTTTTAGTTACTTTGAGTTATTTATTTCAGTATTCAGTAACAATATTGTCAACAAAAATGTCACAATTAGTATCTAGTAGTAGTAGTATATATCACTACAGTGCATCGAAAGGTGTAACCATGGAAAGTGATAAAGAAACGAATAATTTTCAAAACAAGAAAATGACAAGGCCCCGATTCTGCTATTCTACAATGGCCGATGAATGAATGGCAATTGGATTAAATTTGAAATTACTACTATTCTCTAAGCATTTTGCCAATACAATAATTGGAAGTTAGTTATATTGACCTTGGGTGTACCGTCCCGTACTGAATTTCCAATTATTTTGCAGGAAAAGATACAAAAAATTTCGTTTTAACGCAATTTTCATTCATTCATCGGCCATTGTAAATAGCAGGATTGGGGCCCAGGTCTGATACCACGAATCATCAAACAGCAAAGACACAGTTACTAACGCACCTTGTATTCTCAAAAAAAGATGAAATCCAAATTCAATAGGAAACGAAACATGCACAAAAAGTTCACACTTAAAAGTTGCCATGAAGTACACAAAAAAAGAACAATAAACTACCGTACGGTTAAGAAGCATAATTGCATACAAAAGAAGCGAATGGAATAATATTTTGTTTTCTTTAAAATAACAGTGTTAAACTCCATATTAAGGTGAATGATTCTAACACATAATAACAAAATTTATTGTTTTTTTACATATTTATTTAACCTATAAAAGTTTATTTCACCTCTTAAAAGTCTAAAAATTCAAATACACATAGTATATCATTCGAAATCAGCTTACAAATTATCATACAGCCGGTTAATAAAAAACTGAAATAAGTATAAATAAACAATAAAGCCGTCTGCCCACTAATCCGTATGATTCATGACAACCGGTTTGAATGCACCTTTACTTTGAGTATTAGAATGTTAGGCAGGTGTTAGTTTTTTGCTTTTTCGTTATTCAATTGAATATTTTTTCCGTACTATTTATTGTGACATTTGAAAGGTTGGTTTAGAATTTGTTTGTTTTTAGTAACAGAAATTTTCTTGTAACGATCTCTTGCTTCAAATACTATTATTTCAAGGTAGAGAAAGTGAAACTTGCGTATTCAATTCGCGTATGCAATTTAAAACTATGAAATGTAACTCTTGATCTTATACGAAATGTTAAATAAACAATTATTCAATTCAAGTACTTATAACATAAGTAAATGCTATTCGATTTTAAATTCCAAAAAAAATTCCAAATGAATATATGCTATACACACAGAGAGATATAAATTTCATGTTTGTAGAAACAAAAGCGCAAAGCCTTTTTGCTTTGTTTACCCTTATGTCATGAGTACAAATGTAATTCTATGCAGATATAGGAGTAAGCACGACTCATCTAGGTACAGTCGACTGCAAAAATTATATTGAATTCAGAGATCTATAAATAAGGTAACATAATTTATGATCTATAAAACTAAATCGCTCTTAATGCTCTATATTATAGATCGATCCATTGAAATGGGTGTTCGCCAGTAGATGAATGTTGTATTACAGACGTAACAGAAAGTCTAACTTATTTCAAAGACGTACATATTTGAGAAATTTGTTATATTTTATTGATGAAATGCTAAATGAAATGAAATAAAATGCTTTATTCGTACTTAAAAGTCATATGTTCCAAATGTCGTTACAAAATATTCATAATTTATTCTTATCCAAGTTAAGCTACTATATCAACTGCATCTCAACGCACGGTAACCATTAAAGTCATCATTTCAATTCACACTTAACTTTTGTACGCGACTCTACAATTGCTATTCTCGAAGCGTATAACACTTTTGAATATTAAACAAGATACAAATCTCACGACAAGACTCTAGTTGCCATTTACAAGTAATAATAGATTTAATGCTGTACATATACATTTTAGATGTAGCTACTTAGTGTGATATGTTGGCAATCCTCCAAAACCTTTACCTAATCAATGAAGAACTGTAATGTGGGTATTTTTGTATTTTGCACATATACCACGTGGAGGTAAGTAATTAGGAGGTTTAAGTAATCATTTCATATACACAGGCATATTAACATACTCACATAAATACAAGTTCAAATTAAATTATTATTTGTTTATTATTTCACCTACTTTTTCAATTTTGTTTTATAAATAACCGTGTTTTAACAAAGTGTTTTGGGAACTTCCACCACTCACGCAAAGATACAATTACATATTAAAACTTACTTTATTATTTTTAGATGTAAGAAAAGTAAGAATTTTCCGACTTTATTTTCATGTTCAAATAAAGTGCATCTTCTATCTAAGTGCAAATTATTCTCTACATCATTTCCATCTTACTCCTAGTCTAAGGTTATGCAGTGCTCTTTTTTAGGCAAAACAAATCCTTATTTCTCGGGTGTTATTATATTTATGACGCAAGAAATTCCATGCCAAAGTATTAGATAAAAAAAAAACAGAATGCCAAACGTAACTTTAATTAGGTAAATTCTATTTTGTATGTATTTCATACACATAAAAATAAATAAACAATGAACGAAATAAAACATTTACATTACACGGCGTCGTTCAAACCACTTAATGGGTTTAAGTAATAAATAGAACACCCATTAACAATTGGTAATTATGTCATTACCCTCGCCACAGAAATAACAGTTCCTTGACTAAATAATATATGTGGGAATACACATGTGATACGACACATCTTAACAATGCTTAGCCCGTGGTTTCACTCACATTACTGGTTACAATAAAATAAACTGTCTGTGGAAAACTTGCTGACGATTTCTACACTACTATATCCATACAATGGTTTAAACTGATTTATTCCAGTGTACAGAATTGAAAAGGCTTATCTCCCGATTTGAGGAATTTACTCATAATTTACTTGTAAATATCACTTATCTACCACTACAAATAAGCATACAAAAGCTTTCCTGACCAAATATTTATAACTATAATAAAATATCTTTA